>NW_017672566.1:40718-161246 GCF_001879085.1 Nicotiana attenuata
AAAAAAAAAAAATATATATATATATATATATATATATATATATATATATATATATATATAGTTGTATTATTGTGAAAATATTCCTTGATAAGTGGTGGCTCTTGATGTAATTGTGCTTAAAGAAGAAGGGAGTTAATATACAGTGATGTGAAGGTGGAGTCATGTCATGGTTTGACATAAGTGTGGGGTTTTGAATGTTAAAGTATATGTATTAAAGTGCTTAGGGAGGTGTAGCCACTCGTATATCTAAATGTATCCTACCCGTCCCGCAGCCTACATTACAACCAAATAAAGCCCTACTTGATCCTAGACTGAATGAGCTCGATTAGTAGAGTAGTACACTACGGGCGAGCCTATGGTACATCTTTTGTGGCATATGAATGTCATTTTTTAGGGTGAGTGAATTCTGTTTATATTGAAGCTCCTTAGTGTGTATGCATGTTATTGATTGTGGAATGAGTCTCTTTTGTTGTGAGCAAGCACTTGATTCATGAAGGAGAGGTAAGTCTGGATCTCTGAGTTAGGGTAAGTAAGCCGGTTAGGAATATTGTGTGGCTCGCGGGAGTCAAGTCGCTCGGGGAAGTTAGACCTCTGTAGAGTGTGGTTAGATTGCTCGAGGACGAGCAAATGTTTAAGTGTGAGGTGTTGATAGTAGACAATAATTATGCAATCTAGATACTATTTTCACTCTAATTTGGCCGCACTTCATCAATGTTTGAATGTAAAAGATAACAAAATGATTTAATTAAGAGTTTTACGTTTTGCAGGAGCCACTCCGAGATAGGAGGAAGCTAAAGAGTGTTTTGGAGTCAATATGGAGCGTGGAAGGCCAATTGGAGGATAGCACGATCGAAAAGGAGAAAGAAGAGCAAGTGCTAGCTCCGCAGTCAGATCCGCGGCCGCGGATAGAACAATTGCCAAATCCGCGGTCCAATCCGCGGCCGCGGACGGGCTGACGGGAGCCAAGAACTCAGGGTCATTTATGTAATTTCCAGGGCGAGTAACCTAAACATATATGAAGCCTAATTCGTCCAAAAGAGAAAGAGAGCTGTTTTAAGAGAGATTTGAAGGCAAGAACACGGATGAAAGACAGACAATTTCCTTAGAGTTTTTATCTTCTTCTTTCTAATTCCATTGTTGATTATGACTTTATATAGTGAATTCTTATCTCTTAGTATGAGTAGCTAAACCCGTCATCTAGGGTTGATGGAACCAATTGTTGGATGAAGTATTGACTATGTTTTGATATAATTGAGTCGTTTTTACTCTATGATTGTTCAACTACGTGTTGTCTTGTGATTAATTGAAAGGGCCCTTGATTAATCGTGTCTAGTTTCCTTGTGTTGCTTGAGAAAGAACACTTGTTAGATTGTTGTTGAACAACACCATAAGTTAAGAGATTAATTACTTGAATTTAAAAGCAGGGTTAGAGATAACGAAGCTTTGGTGGGATAATTCTGAGTTGCATAAATTGTTAACTAGAGTAGTTCGAGAGAATGCTTCTAGTAAATTATCGTAATTGATCGAGAGATAATTGCGGTAACCCAGGATTCATATTTCTTATAGAGTGTTAAGGCGAGATTATAGCTAACGTGTTAGGAATTAATCCGACAATTGGGAAAATCAATAACCCTAGACCATTTTACCATTGAATTCAACTCTATTCTAGATTATTGCTAGTTTTACTATTATTTTTCCTTAGTTAACTAAATTCTACTCATTATCCATTAAAAATCTTGCATCGGAAAATTGTTTGAGCTTGTCATTAGCAGTGTTAAAAGTTATAGTAAATAGGTTAGTACCCTGTGGGATTCGACTCCAGACTGAACCGGATTATATATCTACAACGACCACTTAGTCCTTTTTATAAGGCATAGTTGGGCGTGACCAATGATCCATATGATACACTTAGATATGCACTCTTGAATGATTAATGGGTCATGACACTAGTTTTTGATAACTTAATCTTGGTGAATGATTTGAATATTTTGGGGGTGTTAATGCCAAGTCTTGTAAATTATTGAATTTGGCACTTGAATTGAACTTGGGAGTTTTTTTTTTTTTTGAAGACTTAAATAGCTTGTATTTGATTGAGAGTTGGATTTTATACGTAGTTTGAGTCTTGAATGGTGCATGAAAAAGAAATTCTTCTACTAATTAGTATTTGGAATATTTTAAAGCATTTATTGAACTTAAATAGATGTTGCTATTTTTTTTTTTAATAGTTGTATCTTGAAATTTTAAAGAAATTTTTCTAAGTTGAGATGTCGTGTGTTGAAGTTTATTCATGCGCATATTTTTTTTCTCTTGTTGCTAGTTTATTTTATTAAAAGAATGTTTAAATTTACAAATATTACATTAGTGTTTATAAGTGGAATCCTCCAAGGGGGTTGCTACAAGTTTTGGTATCAAAAATCTCCCAAGTTCAATTCAAGTAACAAATTTAATAAATTACAAGACGGGCATTTACACCCCCAAAATAGTCAAATCATTCACCAAGATTAAGTTACCAAAATAATAGTGTTATGACCTAATAATCAATCAAGAGTGCATATCTAAGTGTATCATATGGATCATGTACAAGGAATACAACAAATTACATTAAACAAGTATGAAAGAATTTATATTCTCCGAGTCATTTTCAAGAAGGAATTAACAACAAATACTAGGTACGATCACAACAAAGATCCTAGAATCACAAACCTAGGTTCTGATACCAAAATATGTTGAACAAGAATCTTACCACAAGTTTGAGAGAGTTTCTCCACAAATCCAAACCTAGGGTTTCAAATAAGCTTAACTCATCTTGATTCTTGAAGATAACATTCCAACATATATTCAAAAGGCAAAAACTAAAACTTTTGTGTAACCAAATGTGATCTTGATGGCAATGGGAGAATGGTACTTGTGCGGATTGAGAGTTCTCCAATAAAAGGGCTAGAAGAAAGAAGAAGAAGAAGAAGAAGAAATATCTTATGAGAGAGAGAAAGAGATTTTGCTAATAAAGGTTTATCTCCTAAATGGATAGAAGATAGATGTTATCTTTATCAAATGGGTCAAAAATAGATTCAAATAATCCAATAGGATATAATAAGTCTCTTTTTAATACCCTTTTTTAATCAAATAAATTAGAAAAATTAAATTTAAAAAAGTGATAAACATCAGCAATAAAAACAAGATCACCTAAATACACATAATTTATTTACAAATTCAGGGTGTTACAAATCGGATTGAATCGGATCAAGAATTGGATTTATGCAATTTTTGTTGGCAGCAGTTCTGGTGTAACCGCACCTGCGAGGTTTTGGCCGCAGGTGCGGAGCCGCAAAAGCGGCCATGTAGGCGCAGATGCGAGAATTGGGGAGGAAGCTTGGGAGCGCAGGTGCGGCAAAAACCCGTAGAAGCAGATGCGCTTCTACGCAAGAAGGTCCACAAAAGCAGAAACGAGCAGTATGGGGTGGAGCCCCAGAAGCAGAAGAGCTCCATAGGTACGGAAGCGCAGGAGCGATGGTGAGATCCCGGAAGCGGTCCCGTAGATGCGAGGAAGGGACCGCAGGTGCGTTAGGTTGGGGGGTTAAGTGAGTTTCGCAGATGCGGAACTTTGACCACAGAAGCGGTTCTGCAGAAGCGACTAATCTGACCGCAGATGCGAGATTCCTGGACAAAAGATAAAATCAGGGGGTTTTGATGATTCTCTTATTTTTTGGACTTTGCAAACTCGGCTAGTGGCGATTTTTCAGAGGGGTTTCACTAGATTTTAAGAGATAAGTGACTTTTGATCATTATTATTCATTAATATTGTATAACCATTGAATTTCCTACCTAGATTATGTGTCTTAAGGTGAGTTTTGGAAAATTTTGGATTAGGGATTGGAGAGTGAGATTTGGAGGTTTGATGGTCGATTTGTGGTGTGAATTGGATGATTTTGGTATGGTTGGACTCGTTATTGAATGGGTGTTCGGATTTCGTAAATTTTGTCGCGTTCCGAGGCGTGGGCCCAGGGTTGACTTTTGGGTTGACTTTTGATTTTTGGTTAAAGATATTAGCTTTATCATTTGGAATCAATTCCTATAGCTTTTATTGATAGTATTACGATATTTTTGGCTAGATTCGAGCCTCCCGGAGATTAATACACGTGCAAAGGGCTTGCTAGCGGAGAGATTTGATTTACTTGAGGTAAGTATCTTATCTAAACTCGGGTGAGGCACTAGTTACTTGTATTATTGTGATAGCTACGTGCTATTGGGTGCGCACATGCATGGGGTTGAACCCATGTGCTGACATCGGGGTTATTTATTCATGCTCGGATTGTGCCCAGGCTATTTTTAGCCTAGAATTGACGGTTAAACCTTAAGCTATGATGCTTCGCACTTTTGTGACATTTTTGTAAACTATTTGAGCCATGTTTGAGGCTACATAAGGGTTTAATCCCCAAATAAACTGATAAATGTTATTCGCTAATGAAGTTACCGGTTTGAGTTATGATAGTACACCTTGCACATGCCTACACTTTAGCATGTCGTTTATACCATTCCAGGAGCATGAGATTTGTTATTCATTCATTACATACGTGTATACTTGTTTATTTGCTCTTCTATGATGTGACTGGACTGGGTGTCTGTGACCACGTCGGGCGGAATGGGTTGTTGTGCCTGTAACCATGCCGGGCGAATTGTGTTGTTGTACCTGTGACCACACCGGGCGAATTGTGTTGTTGTGCCTGTGACCATGCCGGGGTGGTAGCATGTTGAATTGGCTGTGCTTGCGTGTGGATGTGGATCCATACCCTAGGATCACCCTCTCATGTTTCTCTCTCGATGGTGTACACGCGGTTACTCAGAAAACTGTAAGTGGTTTGGTACGTATATGGAAAAGTTGAGGAAATCTGGCCAGTGTTTAGTTGGATTTTGCATTTTATCTTTACTTGTAATTTCCTTAATCATTTATCTGATTTAGCTGCATATCATCTCTATATGCAAAGATATTGATCGAGCAGGGTATTTGATAAACTGTACACACACAGTTTTTTCTTACTAAACTTTATAATTTGGTTCCAATATTGTTCTGTACCGATTTAAATAGTAAAATTATGCAGGTGATAGCTAGTATCATTTAATAATTTGTGCTTCTCTTACCTCGCCATGTTTATTTACGATACTTATTGAGTAGATTGGGTCGGTTGTACTCATACTACACTCTGTACTTAATTGTGTAGATCCAGGTGTGGGGACCAGTTATCAGCAGTAGGCTTGCGTGTTGGACTATCTGCTAGAGGCGAGGTAGAGCTGCATCCTTGGTCGCAGTTTGATTTGTCTTTTCCTTTCATAATGTTGTTACAGTTCAGACAATGTATTTATTGTTCAGTTTCAGACTTGTATTTTGTTGTAGAAGCTCATGACTCTGTATTTACCAGATTTTGGGGGATTTACTTTGTGTTAGCAGTTATATTGTATTGAGACCTTAGACTTATGCTATTTTTATAAATTTCGTTATTCTGTTTGCCTTCGTTATCATGTTTCGACTTGCCTACCCGGTGTGTTAGGCACCATCACGACGGATAGGAATTTTGAGTCGTGACATCCATCCATTTATTAAGGCAAAAATCATCTTGCTGAGAAAGCAACTCAAAGGAATATTCAAAGGGATCCAGATTTGCTATTAGCAAAAGTCAAAATCAAAGGTACTATAAATAGGAGCAGCTCGGGAAGAAGAAATGCACCAGCTTCGCAGACAATTTTTCTACTCTTTCTACACCTTAGTTAAGCACTGTATTCTTAATTTTACAAGTGTCATAAGAGATAGAGAGAAAGGGAAAAATACTGAGAGGTTGTGTCATTGTTCATTTTCTCGGTGAGCTAGTGGAAACCAAAGTGCCGTTGTTGGTGAGCGAGTGAAAACCAACCTTGTACGTTGTTGGTGAGTGTGTCAAAACCAACCCTTGTTCGTTGTTGGTGAGCGAGTGAAAACCAACCTTGTAAACGTTGGTGTTGAACGCTAGAAGCCACAAAACTTGTACTCAACAACCCATTTTACAAAGAACTTTAAAAGATAACACTCTTGCAACCCAAGAGGACTGGATTAGGATACCACATTGATTCCAAACCAATATAAAAATTCCTGGTGTCATTTACTTTATCGCTCTCATATAATTATTTTTAGCCCTTTACTCTTTGTAGTGATTTACATGTTTAAATCGAAAAGACTAACAGTTTTGTGTAGGTTGTCTCCGTATTAGCTGACTAAGTCTAAACTATAGTCGGCTAAATTTGTAACAGGCGTACAATTCACCCCCTCTTGTACTTTCATATTAAGGCACACGAATAACTTAATGATACCAGGCGTTGTATGTCATTGATCCACGAGTCAATTATCAATGTGATACATCCATTAAATGGGACTCAATCTATCCAAACTTAATCCAATCCCATTAAAGATGACCCGAATTTAGCAACTCTTAGTTATAGATAGATGGGACTGCAAAACTACAAGGGATTCGACAGGAGGCTCGGGTGCAACAATATCCAATATTAATATGTGTTTCTCAACCACACAAAAAAATAAATATTAATTATATACCACACTTTGATGGTTGAGCGACTAAGGGTGAGAAGGATGATATCGTGATCTGAATATGCTAATCACAGTGTTTATTTAGGGATATAACAAAAATTGTAAAATGATAAATTTAAGTTACAATAACTTTAGTAGTAAAGGTCGCGTTGGATATTTTGCTTAATTAGTCGTACTTAGATACCATTCCAACTTCAGTTAAGCATAACTTTATCATGGTATCACCATGTTCCCCATGCACGTAATCTTAAAAAGAAGATTCAGAGTTTCTTTAAAGAAAATCATATATTCGAAACCACGAATGTTATCACCATCTAAGTTGATAAAATGACGAAGTTGCGATTGGTCAAAATTAAACAGACAAATTGCTTACCTTAATCTTGAATATAGAAAATAATTCCTTTTTTACTGTTGAAATCTCATCACTTTGACCAACAAGAGTTGTGGTATTGTGGTATTGCGGTAAGTATTCATTTATATATCCTTAACCAGAGGTTCTGGTTTTGAGCCTAAATATGAAGTGAAGCGTATTACCCCCTTAATATAGGACTTTCGGTGTGAATCTAGATTTAGCCGGACTCCAAAGCAAGTATTTGGTATCGGAAACTAAAAAAATAGCATCTCCCTGTGTGTTCAGCTTGACCTTTATTCTTTCCTATAGATGGATTCTTGATTAGTCCTACGAACTTTGAATGAGTCAAAAGTGAATAATCATAAAGTGATTCACTCTTTATCGCACAGTGATTTCACTAAAAAGGAACAGTTTTTACGTTGCAAAACAATATATTCATCGGACTACCTTATTTTGCACAAGATTATAGGCATTTATTTTCTTTATCCCATTTGTTTTGTTTATTGTTTTTGTCACTTTGTATGGGTAATGCAAGGTTTTCTTCCCTGCCCTTTTGCTATTAGTTACATTATACATCATGTCCCTTTATAATTTTGAAATTAAAAAAATGACCTTTTTTAACCTCTTACGTTTAAAAATATAGATTTCTTACAGAAATTGAAACTAAAGGACAAATATATCTCACTAATTATTTCAATTATCCACTTCATTAATTGTTTCAAATTATCTGATTATCTCATCTTTATCTTATCATATTTCTTTTAGACTTATTCGACGAATAAATTAAAGTTCGCTTATTCCTTCATATGTCAAAAACTAAATAATAAATATACGTCTGAACTTACTGTTTGGGCATTTCACATTCTCAAGAAAGATACCATTACAGTTCAGCTCCTATCAAATATCAAGAAATGTAGAAATCAAAATCAAATGCAAAACTCAAATGCTCCATTTTTGGTTTTCCAATAAAAGATTGAAATAAAAAGTTTTGATAACAAAACCTAACATGTTGTTTATGATGATTGATAAGCTTAAACTAAACAAACAAGAACAAACCCAGTGGGGTCTGGGGAACGCAATGTGTACGCAGATCTTACCTAACCCTTGGGAGGTAGAGAGACTGTTTCCAATTGACCCTCGGCTCAGAAGAATTGATAAGCTTAAACTGAACAATAAATTATGGGAAATTAAAGAAGAAAAAAGAACTTCTGATGAAACAAAAGATGAAGAATTTTGATAATGAACATCAAGAAACTAAGATAAATTTCTGATATAGAACATTTTCCCCCTTTAATAGGCCTTACACGGCACAAATTCAAATTAGTCGAGCCTAAAGCAGGTACCGAACACCGGGTGTAAAATCCCAAAAATAAGTTTACAAACCTTAACCTTACTTTCTCTTCATTTTTGAGTCTTCTGCACCAAGAAGCTCCTCTAGAACACTATTATCAAGACACTCAAGCTCAATAATTTCTTTAGCTTTCCCAGTTGATGATGATGAATTTCCATTCTCTAAACTTCCTCTTGGATTTGAAGCAACATTTGTTGGTGAAGAAAATGAGTTACGATAATATAAAGGAGGATATTGAAGCTGATTATAATACTCATTAGGGAAATTCAAAGTAGCAAGATGTCCTCTTAGGTTAAATGCAGCCCTATCGTAAGCCCTAGCTGCCTCCTCCGCCGTGTCGAACGTCCCGAGCCACTGCCGGGAGCTCGGCCTCGCCGGATCACGTATCTCCGCCGCGAATTTCCCCCACGGCCGCCTTCGAACGCCGCGGTATTTCACTTCCTCCTTCCCTTTGTTGTTGCTACCTTCCTTCTCTTGCATGGCCTTTTTCCCTCTTGAAGAATTTCCCTCCATGTTTATTATATGTGGAGTTATTTTTTCAATTTGACGTTATAAGGACTTAGGAATATTGGTTTATATAGCCTCAATAGGATGGTTAGATATAAGATTATATTGTAGGACATTTTTTATTCTCGCAACTTTTATGAGAAGTAAGCTTTTAGTAATTAAGTAATTAATTGGTGCAATTTCTAGTGTAATAAATAACTTTACGTGAATTATATGCATTGACATTATCTTTTTTGTTTAAACCCGCGATAACAGATTTGTTAGCATTTCTATCAGGTTACGGATTAATGTGTATTATAGAGATTTACTTGTAATTACATTATTAGCGACATAAATATGTAAATAATTTGTACGCTCTTAATATATAGAATTTAAACTCATAATAATTTACCAAGTTTCTTCAAAAGTTATTCAATTGTTTGGGAAGATCTGAGCTGTGATATTCAAGAGATATATCTTAAAAACTTGTAAAAGGTTTTATCCATATACTACTAGTATTTTTGATTGGATTGTTTTATTCGAAATAGATTTGATCTAAAAAGTAATAGTGACAAAATTTTAATATGGGATGCCGTTAGAAAGCTCCAAAATTCAGAAATATCGAAGTGGTTGTATGACATACTTTTAAATACTTATCCGTAATTAATGTGTTCTCATTTTAATTTATGAATCATTTTAAATTATATTGATGGTGTCATCCTCGTTTTTTTGTGATAATATTTTTATAATTTATAGATCACCTCAAGGAAACATATAATTAACTAAATGAACTTAGATAAGATTCCTTAATCTTAGAAGATCTTACTCTGGGAAGATTTGCCTTAATCAGTGTTGTTTAAACCTTTTGGTGAAAATCAAATTTATATTATAATTGAATCTGCACTATGTATTCCTTAGATGAGTAAAAGTCCCACATATAACATATTTATCAAATATCAATGTTAACTCCGATAAATTAGAGAAAAAATTATATGAAAAGATCATTTACTGTATAGTTCAAATAAATGAATTTGGGATGTTTGATTAAATATAAGAAATTAAATGGAATTCATAACTGTCTCAATATTATTTTTTTCATTCAGAATTTTTAGGAGCTAATTATAAAACCATTCTAATGTCCCCTTTTGCCATTCACACTAAGCCAATAGTTAAGATAAACGCGAAAACAGATACACCCAATATGTTGGAAGAAATCCAAATTAAATTATTAGTTTTGAAGTATTATTATGTTTGCTAATCTTTTTTAATTTGACATGAGTGCAAATTTTGTATAAATATATAATTCTGAAAATATTAATTGAATTATAACCAAAGAAGTGAATGCGACTGTATTTATTATACAGTGTGAATCTGCTCATAGACAATTAGGAGCCACAAATGCATAATCTAGTGTTTTTTAAGCTTTATTTAAAAGTGGAAGGGTCACATCGTTCAAGAAAACAGTTCTATTTGGTTTTATTCACCAGTTCAAGAAAATGTACGAGGCACAAATTACTTTCTTAAAAATAATTGATACTGAAAATTTCGAACAAATAGATATGGAAAAGTTTTCCAAGTATGGAAATCATGAGAATATATTTGTACAGGTAATATATATTTTATTCTTTTCCTGCCCTATTTTTGTTTCTTTTTTCTAGAAGGAAAAGGGCAAAGGATGGTTATCACTCTCTTTATTCTTAGTAGGCGTTTGGACCTAAAAATTATAATTTTTGAAGGAAAAAAGTATAAATAGTATTTGAAATTTGAAATTTGAAATTATATTTGAACATACATTTCACTTGAAAAAGTTGCAGTTTTGTGAGTAGGCAAAAAGAATTATGAAAATTTTGAAAAAGTGATCTTTTGAAAAACTCATTTGTCGAAAAGCTTTCAAGAACTTCCAAAATTTATGGACAAACACATTTTTGAAATTTTATTTTGGGAAAATAGAAAAAAATTATGGACAAGCAAGGCCTTAGATTTGGTTCTCTGTTAGAGTTTGTAACCATATTATCTGTTGAAGAAAGGAATGGTCATGTGCCGGTCACGTGAGAGTAGATTAAGTCGGTTAAGAAGGCAATTAGTTAGTTATAACTAATTATAGGATTGATTAGTGTAGTTGATGAAATAGCTGTAGATTAGGTACTAATTGTAGAGTGTATATATACATGATTAGCTCATTGTACTCTTCAGATTTTATCATAATACAATTCAAATTTCTCTCACCCCCTCCGGGGTAGGGGTAAGGTCTGCGTACACATTACCCTCCCCAGACCCCACCGGGTAGGATTCTACTAGGTTATTGTTGTTGTTGTTGAATTCAAATTTCTCTCAAATGGAGAACAATCTCTAGAACCTTCTTGTTCATTTCATCATCTTCATCCTCACTGAAACTCTCTCAAATCTTCATTATGATATCAGAGCAGGGATGATAGATTCCTATTCGCTGCAATTATCATTCCTCGTTTCCTTCGACAAAGTTTTTTGTTGTAGATCGATTGTGATTTTCACGGTCGGTTAAGCTAGGATTTACCAATTTTAGCAATTTGTGACTGGAGATTCTATTAATTGTGAATTCAGAACTTAGATCACTTGAATTGATAACTATGGCGATTGGAGAAGAAGTTTTAGCTGGAACCAGCACAGGAACAATTTGCGACTGGAGATTCTTTTCCTGCCCTATTTTTGTTTCTTTTTTCTAGAAGGAAAAGGGCAAAGGATGGTTATCACTCTCTTTATCCATAGTAGCCATTTGGACGTAAAAACTATAATTTTTGAAGGAAAAAAATATAAATGGTATTTGAAATTATATTTGGACATGCATTTCACTTGAAAAAATATTGCAATTTTGTGAGTAGGGAAAAAGAATTGTGAAACTTTGAAAAAGTGATCTTTTGAAAAACTCATTTGTCGAAAAGTTTTTAAGAACTTGCAAAATTTATGGACAAACACATTTTTGAAATTTTATTTTGGGAAGAAGGAAAAAAATTATGGACAAACGGAGCCTTAGATTTGGTTCTCTGTTAAAGTTTGTAACCATATTATCTGTTGAAGAAAGGAATGGTCATGTGCCATTCACGTGAGAGTAGATTAAGTCGGTTAAGAAGGCAATTAGTTAGTTATAACTAATTATATGATTGGTTAGTGTAGTTGATGAAATAGATGTAGATTAGGTACTAATTGTAGAGTGTATATATATAGGATTAGCTCATTGTACTCTTCACATTTTATCATAATACAATTCACATTTCTCTCAAATGGAGAACAATCTCTAGAACCTTCTTATTCATTTCATCATCTTTATCCTCACTGTAACTCTCTCAAATCTTCATTATTATCCAAAAGTGTTCGTAAAATTATGTGGCGCTGAGATTCAAATTCAGGAATTTTTGTCTATTTTGCTATCATGTTGAGGTACATATTTCTCCTATCTAACCGCTTAGACTTTTGAAAACAATATTTATATTTATTCCATCTAGCACTTTCGACTACTTCATCTAGGATGTTTATACTCATTTTTGGTTAATCATCACTTATGGGTCAAAATAGAAGAATAAAAGTGTTCATCAGTGTACGGAAAATGAAAGGACAAATCTCTCAAGAAGGATCTAAAATCAAAATCTAAAGCAAACCTCAAAAGAAATGCTCCATTTATTTAGCTTCAAGAGATAAAAATATTAATTAAACAGTTTTGGTACCAACAATCTAACATTTGGATGATGATTGATGACCCCAAACTGAAGAATACATTATTATAATAATAATGATTATGTCTCCATCCCAAACAAGTCGGAATTTGCATTATATATTACGAAAAAATAATTTTCTTCTGAAATAGAAGAAGAATATACTATTTGAAAATGAAAATAAAAGAAACTGAGATATGATTAAAGTTTACTAAACTTAACCTTGGATTTTTTTCATCTTTGAATTTTCTACACCAAGAAGCTCCTCCAAAACACTGTTGTCAAGACACTCAAGCTCAATAATTACTCTTTCTTCCTTCTCTAATTTTCCTCTTGGATTTGAGTTAACATTTGTTGGTGCAAAAAATGACTGAGGATAATATAAAGGAGGAGAATAATATGGTAACATATTATTATAATAATCATTAGGGAAAATCGAAGTAGGAAAATGACCATTTAGGTTAAGTACCCTATCTAAAGCCTTCGCTTCTTTGGTTTTTTGCATGGCCAACTTTCCTTTAGAAGAATTTCCCTCCATGTTTGTATGTAGAGTTATTTTTTTTTATTTGATTATCATAAAAACATATGAATATCTGTTTATATAGACCTCTAGCCTCTAGGGGACAGTGACACGTAAGATTGTAGTAGGATATTTTGTTGTTTTTCCTCCAATTTTTATGGAAAGTAAGTTTTTGGTAGGTTGTTTAAAAGTAATATTGTGGGTAATAAATAAATTACCTTTGCATGTAAGTTTCTTAAAAGTAATAATGAAGTTCGAAGATGCAGATCTAAGATGTGACATTGAAGATATATTCAAATTTGTTTTATTGGAGATAGATTTGATGAAAAAACTAATATTGATATTAAATTATAGGCAGAATAGCCTAGTAGACACCTATATTTTTTCAGCTTTGTCATCCCAGTCCCTATATTTCACGAAGTTTCATTCAAACACTTGTGCTTGATCAAAATGAATATTATAAACCCCTCTGACCGTTGAAACAAGCTTATTTGGCCTTTGTTTATCTGACTAGGATGGAATGCGTGGTATGCACGCGTAAAGAGAGCGTGAATCTATATTTTTATTTCTTTTTAAAAGGAAAAATTCAAATATAATAATTAAAAAAACAGAGAAACAATAAAAATAAAAGAGAAAACACCCCCTCCTCCCATCTTCAAAACCTTTACCTAACCCATCACCCCCATCTGTTGTCTTCTACCCCGTATCCTTCATCCACAAGACCACCCACCACCATCACTCCCTTCTTCCTTTCTCCTGTTCTTCCCACTCTTTACCCTTTTTTATTCCAAGAACTTCAAAATCTCTCTCCTAAACCCTTCCATCCAATCACCACTAGCCCACCACCACCAACCACTATGAACTCCGACAATGTTTCACCTTAGATTTTGACAACCTTTACTTCCAATCCCTGGTAGATCTTCTTGTCAACACTCGCCCTTCCGATAGGCCAAGATGACGACGATTGAAAAATTTGGGATCTCTTTGGTTGGAAGAAATCGTGATTGGATGAAAATTGATGAGATCTATGTTGCCTTATAGTTTCTGCAATCATTTCATAACCCAAAAAAATGAATCCTAATAGTTTCAGGTGCTACAGTTATGGTGAGACAAAAGAGAAGAAGAAGTTGAAGCCGATGAATTTTTGAGGTTCTCTAAAAATCGAGAGGGAAGGTGAAAAATGGCGTGAAGGAGAAAGAAAATCTGGTATTAATAAAGAAGAAGATGCTGATGTGGATTATGTATCTGACATGGATCTGATGTGTTATCCATGTCACGGCAAGTGAGACTCACGCACAATGGGAGGGGTTTAAAATATTCATTTTGATCAAATACAAATGTTTGAACGAAACTTTATGGAGTACAGGGACCGGGATGACAAACTGGAACAAGTATAAATGTCTACTAGGCTATTCTACCTAAATTATAATATAGAAAGCTGTTAGAAGATAAAATTCAGAGACCTCAATGGTTGTATGACATGTGTCTTTTGAATATTTACGTGCAATCAGTAGTGCATCAAACTAATAAATATATGATATGTCTTTCCAAATAAAACTTTTTATTCATAGTTAATTACGTGCATTTTCACTTGAATTAGTGAATTAAAGTTGAATTAGTGGCTTTGGAGTCAACCTAGGGTTTTCATATTTTCAACTTTAGTCCAACCTATTCCTTAGCGGCGTAAATATCCCCCTTGTTATTAATTCTAATTCTACGAAATTAGATAAACATTAATGTAATTAAATCATTTAATATAGGTGAAGTAGTTGAGTTCTGGGGATGTTCAATCAAGAAAAGAAAACTAAATAAAGTTTATAACTATCTCAATCTTGATTTTCCTTTTTGAATTTTATTAGTGGAATATTCAGGAGTTAATCAGAATTAAGATAGTCACAAGAATAAAGTAATTAAGATACACACTATATTTCAAAATAAATCTGAGTGAATGGAGAGGACAAAAAAAAAAAGTAAGATTCTCACCTTATAAATTAGACAATATTAATGAACTCCACAGAAGAGTTATTTATTAGAACAATATAATAGTGTTGGTAGAACCGAAAAAAGTCAGGTGTCATGCGGAAGCTAGTTGCAAACCTTCAACGACGATAAATCAGACAACAAAAGAAAAATCTACCAAAAGAGACAAACATTTAACGTGGTTTGGTCAATTGACCTACATCCACGGTGGAGATGAGCAATCCACTACAATAAAAGAGAGTACAAAACATCGAGAGAACAACCTCACGAAGAGGCAAACACAAGTGATACACTAACACTTGTCCCGTAAAGTTCTCCCCCCTAAATACGACTCTCAAACCCCATATGGCTACATTGTGGATGCTACTGAATGAGAAGGACAGATCTTCAATTTATAGAACTCCAAACCCTTTCCTACAAGAAAAGGAACTAGCCAAATATGGAAGAATTATATTTTTCTTCTAGGAAAAGAAAAACTCAATTATGGTAAACATGTTGCCCTTTCCTTCATGAGATAGGAAAATCAACTATGGTAAGAAAATCTGGACAAACACCTAACAATTCTCCCCCTTGGCTTGAATTTTCTGACAAAATAAACTTGATCCACCTTCTTCCCATAGCCTTCAAGAGGTCGCATCTCCAAATCTCTACCACAAAGTTTGTCTCAACGTGCGTAGCACACCGGTCAAAATTTTCAGATAAAAATCTCGATTATCGTCAAATATGCTGCGGCTAGAACTGAACCCGCCAAGATGAACCTGTATTGCACCTCGTCTGATACCACTGTTATGTCAAGGAAGAGGCAAACCCGAAAATAAAGAAAATAAAGAACACCAAATTTTAACGTGGAAAATCCTTCAAATCGAAGGTAAAAATCATGGGATCACAAAGATCCAAAAAGCTCCACTATAACAGTAAGAGCGTTAAAAAAGTTCTTCAAATTGGCTACACAACAAGTACCAAACACGGAGCAACAATTGCAACAATAAATCAATTGAAGAAAGAGGATAATCCACAAAAATGAAGCTGCTGTTCGAGGCTCGAAATCAGATGCTACGAGCCTCCAAATACGATCTTCACTGTTCAAATCAACGACCAAGAAGTTACGAACACTCAGCCAAAATTTTAGCCCGATCCAACAGTTAACGAATCGGAAAACGTGATGTGAAATTGGCTATTCGGAATAAAAATCTGCAGCAAAACAAATACTTTTCTTCTCTCTTCTCTCTTGATTAAAGCTCTCTCAAAAACCACTCTTATGTGCTTAAGTCTTTTAAATACTTGTATCAATGAGCATAGAATAATTCTCCAAGCTTGTCCTATTTATAGATCATGAGTGGTGCTTTTTCTTAAAGCCAAAACCCACTCAAAATAGGAATAAACACCGAATCCAATTCCGAATAGGAACGGAAACCAAAAGAGAATAGGATTAGGCCATTGGACCTTTGGCTGAACAACATAGGCATGTGCCCGACAAACTCCCCCTCCAGCCAAGGGACCAAATGTGTCTTCAAGTAGAGGAACTACTGACAGACTTCATGCCTGCCAATTTTCTGCAAGAATTCATGTTTATCTGCAACCACCACCTTTGTCAACATATCCGAAGGATTTTCATCAGTGTATCTTCTCAACCTCAAATAATTTCTCTTCCATGCCCATTCTTATCCAATGTTACTTTCTATTTATATGTTTGGTCTTAGAATGAAAAATGGAGTGCTTGGTGAGACAAATAACACTCTGATTATCACAAAATAAGATGTACCTTGGCTGCTCAAGCCAAGATCATTAATAAGCTCCTTCATCCATAATAGTTCTTTGGTACCTTCTGTGACACCATTATATTCGGCTTCTGTGGTGGATAGAGCAATGCACTTCTGTAGTCTAGATTGCCAAGAAACAACTCCCCCTGCAAAAGTGATCAAATAACCAGAAGTAGATCTTTAATTATCAAGATTGCCTCCTAAATCGGAGTCTGTGTAACAAGCAAGTTCAGGCTTGCCATTGCCAAAGCACAGCTTCAAATCTGCAGTACCTTTCAAATACCTTAATATCCATTTTACTGCATCTCAATGTTCTTTTCCAGGATTAGAAAGGAATCTACTAACAGTACCAAGGGCATGTGCAATATCTGGTCTAGTGCAAACCATAGCATACATCAAGCTACCAACGGCAGAAGAGTAAGGAATACGAGACATCTCATTTTTATCTTCATCAGTAGATGGACTCTGACTAATACTCAATTTGAAGTGTTTAGCAAGAGGAGTACTAACCACTTTTGCATCTATCATATTGAACCTCTTGAGTACTTTCTTAATGTATTGCTTTTGGGACAGAAATAACTCCTTTCTATCTCTGTGTCAGTGGATTTGAATGCCCAAGATTTTCTTTGCTGGCCCCAAGTCCTTCATCGCAAACGATTTGCTCAATTGCTTCTTAAGGATTGCAATTCTTGATTTATTCTTGCCAACAATAAGCATGTCATCCACATAAAGTAATAAAATAATAAAATCATCATCAGAGAACTTCTGGAAGAATACACAGTGGTCTGAAAAAGTTTTCTTGTACCTTGTTCTTCTATGACAGATTCAAACTTCAAATACCATTGCCTTGGAGCTTGTTTCAATCCATACAGGCTCTTTTTCAATTTGCAGACATAATTTTCTTTTTCCTTAGTTACAAAACCCTTAGGTTGCTCAATATAAATATCCTCATCTAAATCACAATGAAGAAAAGCAGTCTTGACATCCATCTACTCAACCTCTAAATTTAGACTTGCGGCTAAGCCTAGAACCACACGAATAGAAGACATCTTCACAACAGGGGAGAAAATTTCATCAAAGTCAACTCCCTTCTTCTGGCCAAAACCTTTAACAACTAACCTCTCCTTGTATCTAGGCGCAGAGGTATGGTTATCTTTCTTTATTCTGAATATCCATTTGTTAGATAAAGCTCTCTTACCTTTCGGCAATTTCACTAACTCATATGTGCCATTCTCATGGAGTGACTTCATCTCATCTTCCATGGCTTCGATCCACTGATCTTTGTGAGTATCTTGCATGGATTCATCATAATTCTCAGGTTCTCCCATGTCAGTCAAAAGTACATACTCATCAGGAGGATAGCGCATGTATTTTTGCTTTTCCCTTGTAGATCTTCTAAGAGAGGTTTCAGGAGCATTCGAAGTAGTTACCTGAGCAGGAATTGGTTGCTGATCAACCACAACTTCATCAACTGAAGCATCAATAACATTTACACCATGATGATCATTTTGATCTTGATCATTATCTCCATCATTGTCTTCGGTTCGTTCATGTGCAATAGGTGCCTTAGCAATAGAAACTAGATCACTATCAACTAAGCTCTCATTACTCTGAGAATCTATCTTCTCAGCTTTGTCAATATCTTCAATAGTCTGGTCTTCAAAGAATATTACATCACGACTCCTAATAAGTTTATTGTCAACTGGATCATAAAAACGATACTCGAATTCATCTTGATCATAACCGATAAAGATGCACTGCTTAGTTTTCACATCCAGTTTCGATCTCTCATCTTTAGGAACATGCACACAAGCTTTATACCCAAAAACTCTCAGGTGATCATAAGAAACATCTTTGGCAAACCAAACTCTGTCTGGGACATCACCAACCAAAGCAACAGTAGGAGACAAATTGATAACATAAGCAACAATGTTAATTGCTTCCGCCTGTCACACCTCCTTTTTTACACACCTACCCCGAAGGATAAATGTATAAGGGAGTTTTTCCATTTAAAGTGACATTATTCGAAATGGGATCATTTATCTACTTTTAGAGTCGCCACTTGGGAAAGGATTGGCTTTTGGTGTCCCAAGTCACCGGTTTAATTTAAATCCCAAATCGAGGAAAAATTCGACTTCCCAATTGGAGTCTGCGAGCCAGAGATTCTGTGTAAGGAATTCTGTTGACCCGAGGGAAGGTGTTAGGCACCCCCGAATCTCGTGGTTCTAGCACGGTCGCTTAAATCATTATACATGGCTGAAATTCTAGTTTTAAATACATGCTCGGACCTATAGTGCAGTTTTAATATTATTTACCGCTTATAATTTATTTTTACGAAAGTGAACGCCGTTTAAGAGCGTGCTTTTGGATCACGTCACATGAAATGCACCCGGATCCTCAACACCTCTTATTCAACGTTTTGGGATTTGGATTTGGGTCACATGAAATGCACACCTGACTTTACGAGGGTAATATTATTAGAGAACGCTCCTAAAGCGACTAACGTGTTATTAACTTTGCGGGGGGCCATGGAAATTTGTTAAATGGCATGTCCCGAATTTCTAAATTATTTTAATAAAGTATTTAATGAGGGCCACGCAATTTATGAATTTTGTTTGGCGCTGCACGCCGTGTTTTACTTCTTTTAAAAGGTCATCCTAAAAGGGACTATTATTTTCTATTGAATTAGTCTCTAAAGGGCCTAATTAATTAGTAATTTAGGCTCCCAGCTCAAGTCCACATTTGAACAAGAGGAAGACCTCTTAATTCAAATGTGCTACTTAACTTGGACAGCCCAAAACCCGGTACTTTTTCAATTAAGAATTAATCTCGAAACCCATTTCAAAACGATAAAGCCCAACAGGATGTGAGTCTGGATTTAGACTCAACGAAATGAGCTGCTTGTGCGATTGGGCTCACCATTGAAGGGCCTTAAGCCCACAAAGAATATCTCGTACAAAGTTCAGCTACAAAGCTGAACACTAATTGCTTGGGCCTTGTGTTTGAGCCCAGAAACAGAATTCAAATTGGTGCAAGGTCTAGTATTAATCCGAGATCGGATATTGACTGCCGATGCTACAACTATTTTATATTGTTTGTTAAGACTTCCAGTTTGCTAATTTAACTTTCGAATCTGTTCAAGGGTGAACATATGGATCAAACGTTTTTAAGGACAACATTATATGCTAATATATAAGCTCACAAACGAAACTGGTTCTCCATTGTGATTCAACAACAGACTTAGGCATATACCACCTAATTAAATGTAAAGATTTAAACAACCTATTATCATGGAACACTGCTGTCCCTTCTATCAAACTTCACAACGATTCAAAACAAGCTCAGAACAGTCCAACAGTCCTATTTATACAAATTGTCCTAGTTAATCCAGTAAATACTAGTTCACATGAGTTTGCATCTAAATATTGAATACAATCAGATGAAGCACCAAATTCTTTTGATTTCACAAGTAGCTTATACACATTGCTCTAAATTTCCAGCTCAAAGTTACACTGATGCGAGTTCAAGGCTGTGTACCTGAAGTGTGAATCAAGTAAAAGGAGGAGAAGTTAGCTACAGCAAAGCAATCAGCAGCAGTTGAAAATCAAACAGCAACCACTCAGACAGTTTCAACCCAGAAATGAGTGCAGAAATGCTTCAATTCGAGTAGGATGGATAGACCACCCAGAACAGTATCAAATTTACCCAACTAGACTCAAAATTGACCACAAAACTCCTTTTAAAACTCTCAGCAAACAAGGACTCAAAAGACTGCTCACTCGAGCTTAAAATTCACTCAGAATCAAGACCATTTGAACTCCTATTTTTTGTGCTTTCTGTTTTTTGATTTCTACTTGAATGAGATCTAAAAGAAATTTGAACTTCAGGATTTCAGATTTTTTTTTTTTGAAATTTTCAGAGGTCCTTCTAACTTGTTTTACAAGGCAGTGTGTATGCCCTTTTTATAGGCAAACCTTCAGATTTTAGTTTTCTTTTTTAGTCCCTTTCTTATTTAGTTTCTTAGTCCCTCATTTTTAAAACTTATTACCCAAGTAACAACACTTATTTTACCAAAACTACACTAAAGTCTTGTTCTAGAAGATCCTATACCTATTATAATTCCTACACTACCCTCCCCTTACCTTTACAATTACTATTCCTAAAAAAACTACCCTTTTCCATACCCAAACTACCCCTGACTAATCCCGGAATTACTAAACTATACTAAAACTATCAACTATACCCAAATCAATAAGCCTAACAGAATATTAACTTAATTTTATCAATCAGAAAATGTTAACTCAAATAAACAGAATTTTAGAACACCAATATTAAACGAGCAATTACTAATATTTAATTACTAATCAACTGCTAAAAACTAATTACTAAACTAATCAACTGCTAAAAACTTTAAGGAAAATCAGAGTGAACTAAAGGAACAAAGGGAAATATAAATCAGAATAAATATAAAAAATAATAAAACACACAGTAACGAAGCAAAAGAAAACAGAAAAAGAAAAAAGAGAGCTTACTGTTTAGAGGCGGCTAAGCTTGACTCGATCCGAACACGTGAATCTTTTTTAAAGATTCTTGACCCGTAATATACCTAATCAGGTGTCTTAAACAGGGAGACACCTGGTTAGGGATATTAGGGTCGAGAAACTTAAAAAATTAAACTAGGGTTTCATTTTTAAATTTAAAATTCGAAGGTTTTGGAGAGGTTTTGAAAGTTATCGTTTGGAGATTCGGAATGAGGAGGGTGAGGGGATTATATGGTGTTAATTTGGTTGAGTTTGGAGAAAGTAGGGTCTTGGCCGAATCTTAGATTTAAAATCCGAGGAATTTGGTTAGGAATTAGAGGATGCTATCATGGGGGTTGGAAAGAGGAGGATGAGAGGATTGAGGGGTGTAATTTTTGAGTGATTTGGAGCTTCGCCGCCGGCGGCGGCGATTTCCGGCCGGCGGCAGACGGTGGCAAGAGGGTGGAGATACGGTGGAATACGGTGGGGCTACGGTGTGGCGATTTCCGGTGAGATATGAGAGTGGGGTGCGAGAGAGATGAATGAGGGGGTAGGGGGTGTGTTTCGGACATATATGTATTAATTAAAACCAGCTTCAGGACCGTTCGATCAAGGAACCTCGACGGTCCTGATTGAACGAGTCCAAACGACGTCGTTTCACGTGGGCTGGGGAATTGGACCGGGTAAGGTTGGACGGGTTTCAGGTGTACAAATTTGGGCTTTGATTTGGTCTAAGGTGAATTTAGCCCAAATTCCTTTTTGATTTTGTTTTCTTACTTTTGTATTCTATTTATTTATTTATTATTATTTTTTGGTATTTTAGTATTTATTTATTATTATTTATTCTTTTCTGGTTTTATAAAAATGCTAAAACAAAACAAAGACTCAATTAAACTATTTAAACTTTCCTAAAATTACATAAAAACTCTATTAACAATTAAGAATGCAACAAGACTATTTTTGCAATTTTTTTCTTTAAACTTTATTCTAAATCTAATTAATACTAAAAATGGTGAAATTAAAATCCCTAAATGTATGTGCATATTTTCTGTATTTTTATGAAAAATGCAACCAATTAACACAAAAACTCAAACAAAAATTCACAAAAAATTGTAAAATAATAAAGAAATCAATTATTTGAAACTTTCGGAATTAATTTGCTTAAGGCAAAAATCACGTGCTCACACCGCCCAAAATGTATTTGGAAGTTCAGCCTCTGGAAGCAAGCATCTAACTCTCTCAACTAGAGTTCTATTCATCCTCCCTCAAGAAAGCCCAATTTATTGGAGCTAGTACACTCTGATTTGTGTGGTCCTTTTAAAGTAAAGTCAAAAGGTGGTGCACTTTACTTTGTGACCTTCATTGATGATCGCTCTCGTAGCTCTGGGTGTATCCTTTGAAATCTAAAGATTAACCACTTGTTAGTACCGAAAAAAGTCAGGTGTCATGCGGAAGCTAGTAAAGCAAATCATCAATGACGATAAATCAGACAACAAAAGAGAAATCTACCAAAAGAGACACAAATATTTAACGTGGTTCGGTCAACTGACCTACATCCACGACGGAGATGAGAAATTCACTATAGTAAAAGAGAGTATAAAATATCGAGAGAACAACCTCACGAAGAGGCAAACACAAGTGATACACTAACACTTGTCCCGTAAGGTTCTCCCCCTAAACACGACTCTCAAACCCCATATGGCTACATTGTGGATGCTACTGAATGAGAAGGACGAATCTTCAATTTATAGAACTCCAAACTTTTTCCTACAAGAGAAGGGACTAGCCAAATATAGAAGAATTGTATTTTCCTTTTAGGAAAAGAAAAACTCAATTATGGTAAACATGTTGCCCTTTCCTTCATGAGATAGGAAAATCAATTATGGTAAGAAAATCTGGACAAACACCTAACAAGTGCCAAGGCAGATCTAAGATTTTGTAATGTGTTATGAAAAATTAGTACAATCATTAATACACTTTTCGACAATCAAATATGTGAATAACCAATGAGCAAAAGTCATAATAAAGTTTACAAATCAGTTTTTAATAGTAATTGAAAGCGAATAGGAAATATTTCGTAAGACTTTGCCTGACAAATGAGTTGATAATTCAGAATATTCTCATTACTAAAATTTTAAGAAATAGGGACAAAAATTATCGACGCTTCAATTAGAAAAAAAATACAAAAACAAATGGTAGCGGCGTCAAGTTCATTTTCGGTAACATATTCAGAGTAGAATTCAAGAGAGAAGAAAAATTCCAGATAAATATCCTTTGGTAAGTAATTTAAGATTGTAAATTAGACTTACTATAATGGTTTTGAAAGTAATTCTATACATCCAAAATTCAAAATCATAACACTAATAATAAACGATTATCAAATGGATTGTAATTGGAACGAACTCAGATTCCAATGGAACAGTAACCAAAATACTCAACTATATTAATAAAGCTGGAGTTCAATTACAATCTCTGAAAGTAAATGCAACGACTCAATTGACTAAAGTGCAAACGAAAATGCAGAAATGCTGAAAGTAATAACTACAGATATATAGACCGAAGAAGGAGATGAGAAGATAGACCGAAGAAAGAGATGAGATGCCAGAAGAAACGGGGATGAGAAACAGAGAGTTGCCTTGGCACATAATTCACAATCGCCTACTGATAGCGATACCCCATTTAACGACGCCCTCAACCGGGGGATTTGCATTTATACCCGTTTTTTGGGTCACGTTTTAACTTATACCCGCTTTTCAAAAAAAATTGCAAGCTTACCCACTTTTCGCGTAAACTTCAGGAGTACGGGCCTGAAGTAGCAAAGACAATCACGCAAACTTCAGCATTCTAGTAAACTGGCCTGAAGTTGTTTGCAATGCCTGAACTTAAGCATTCTACTAGCTGAAGTTATGTTCTCTATTTGCTGAACTTCAACATGTTTTAGCTGAAGTTTGTGCCTGAAGTAGCAAAAATTGCTGAACCAAGTGTTGGCTGAAGTTTTTGTTTGTAATTGCTAAACTTAAGCATTTTACTAGCTGAAGTTTTGTTCTCTATTTGCTGAACTTCAGCATGTTGGCTGAAGTTTTTGTTTGTAATTACTGAACTTAAGCATTCTACTAGCTGAAGTTTTGTTCTCTATTTGCTGAACTTCAGCATGTTTTAGCTAAAGTTTTGTCCTGGATTCAATAGTTTTATCGTAAAGCTTTTTCAAAAACTTCAGCAGAAGATGTTCAAGTTATTTAATTCATTTGTAAAAAACTACAGCACTAAATAAGCTGAAGTTTTTGTCCTACAGTCGTACTAGCTGAAGTTTTGTCTTCTTCCCCCAAGTAAAAAGGTTCATGCCAATAACCTTGTTGCAGGGCAACAGTTTGCTGGTTATAATGTTGATCGATCAGTTCCTAGCCCTGGGATTGGCCATTAACAATTAGCTTCCTATATTGGCTACTTTTAACTTTGCAATGGCTGCATATATCAGGATTATTAAGTGCAAATATACCCCATTCAACAATTTTGAAACAGATAATTGATCAATTAACATATAACTTTATGACGAACATCAACCAAATCTTGATTTTCATTTGTTGAAACATCGACACCAAGAAGACACAAGTTCTTCCGCAACAAATCTGCATTCTTGAATTGAAGGCCTTTGAGTCCTATTTCAACTGCAGCTTCAACATCTCATCCACGACAAAGAGTAGAAAAGAAAGGAGGAAGAAAGGAGCGCACATGTAGCAGGAAGAAGGAGGCATCTGAAGTTGTAAAAATTAGGGTATAGGTCAAATAATTTTAGAAATATGGGTATAGGTTAAATGGGGGCGACCAAATGGGGCGCCCCGATTTTTTCCTATATATACTATGATAGGTACTTATTATTTTATTTTCTCTAGGTTTTGTAGTTTTCAAAAAGTATCTAGGTTTTACTTACAAATTATATACATTCCTCCCTTAAAAATCTCTCTTCCCATTATTAATGCCTTCAATTAAGGGATTCAATTATATCCTTTTCTTTTTTTCACACTTCTCCTAATTTCATGCATCCTAATTTTTTCAATATGCAGATCTCCTCTTCTCTCTATCTTTCATAGTGCACGTCTTCAACAAGAAGCTAGCAATTTTGCTCCAATTGTTGAATGGTATTGGTTGGAACCTTCAAATACAAGATACAATGCCATACTACATTCTATGTTCCTATTATCCTTATAATGTTAGGAAAGTGAACCTAATCTAACAAATCCAATAACACAAAATTGCTTTCCATAATAGCAATCAGAAAGAAACCTTTTTGTCTGCAGTTAAAAATCTATATACACGGCAAAGAATGTCATGCGATGACCAAAAAAAAATCAGTTGCTAAAAAGTTTCTTCAACAATTCAAGAATCGTTAAACTCTAGCAAAATTATTACTAATAATATAATGGCTCATACACAAACCAAATGTGAAATTGGTCACAAACGTACAATTGCCCATCACCATATAAAATTATCATACATTTGTGATACAATTTCTGCAATAATTGTGATACAAAAACAATTATGATACAATCATGATACAGTTCCGATCTTCTTCATCTTCAAGTTTCAATCACAACTCTAAACGTAAATTCTGATACATTATTGTATTATAATTGAATTAGTATTGTATTAGATATTATTTTAGGTATTGATATATCAGATACAAGCCAAATACAAACTTTGATACAATTGTGATATAATTATGAAACAAATCCGATACAGTTATGATACAATTATCATACAATCATGATACAATTCAGAAACTTTTCTTCTTCGAGTTTCAATATGAAACTTTACTTAAAAACAACTCTAAACTTAACCAATCTCCCTCAAAATTGAGATATAAACTCCACGTTATATTCTCAATCGTTTGCAAAAGCACCCAATCCAAACAAATCAAAAATTTGTAAAACTCATATGTTGAATTCAAAGCTTTTTAATGGTTGTCAATGGAGAACTCTTTACTACTGCAATTTTAGAGATAATGTCGATGAATTTGTGCGAAGAGGATGAGATTTGGGTTAATTTGTATTAAAGAGAAAAATATTTTAAAATCTTTTTGAAAATGGGATGAAAACGTAATTTTAGGGACTTTGTATAACTGAAATACATGAGAGTGAGAGGAGAGAGGGAAGGGTCGTATCAGTTACATCCTAGTTTTAAGGATGCTCTCTTTATTAAGGTTTTGTATATGAATAGTAAATATAGATAGAAAATATAATTTTTATGAAACCTAAAGAAAAGTGGTAAATAAGTTTCTATTATATTATAGCTAGGTAAATTTCCCCAATTTTTAGGGATTTTTACCTTCCTATACCATATATGAAACTTTATTACCCTCAATGTTTAAGGTTTGTGTTTATTACATTTCAGCATATCAAATTACCATTTATATACCATAATTAATTTAGAGGTATAACTAATTGGCAGTTTTTTACTCCTTAATTAAAGGTGTCCATATATCTCACGTTTCTCCCTCCCCTAAATTCCTAAGATCTGAAGAGCGCAGTTTTTGCTGTTCGTCATTGCTGATCTTCAACCCTCCCACTCCGATCGGCGTCATTCACCCCTTCCCTTTCACTTTCTCGTCTCACACCCACTACACACATACGCATCTCACTATCCAAAAGTTCTCTTTGAATTCACATTTAAAAATCAGATCTAAAAAACTAATGAACTCTGAATAAAGGAGAACAGTAGAGCTTTTCCAGTGTGAATTTTATCCAAAAATAAATCAAAGTTGTAGCTATTTTTCTATTGAGTCAAAGAGATCCTCTCCAATGTTTCTCCTGGGCTTTTCGAGCTGATTTTGTCAAGGAATTGAAGCTGTGTTTTGCTGTTCGTCATTGCTGATCTTCAACCCTCGTTAGCCTTTATTTGGAATTGTGCTGAAGTTGTGACTAGCCAATTTGCGCTGTGTGTTCCATCGTTCGCCGTCTACGTTGAAGATCCCCATACCGATAAAATCGCCTAATATCTCTGCAAATGGCTGGCCTTTTGGATAATTAATAAACTTCGTTTTGAGAATGTGCTCAACGTTAGTTGCATTGGCTGTGATTATAGTTCGAGGAGCGCCAAAGCGTTGAACTAGAATGGTTTGAGTGGGCGACTCAGACAAAAGTTCAGTGTACCAATCCAATAAACGGTGACGATTTTTGTAGATGAAGAGCAAATTTTGTTGTCAACATTTTTTTTCACATAAGATTGTAGTTTAATTGTAGTATAAATGTAGTAATTTTGTAGATATCCTTAAAAACAATACAACTTTATACAATACTTAAACTGATTTGTAGTTTATTTGTAGAAATTTTATCTACAAGATATCTACAAACTGGATACATTGAATTTTAATATCCCAATTCCCATTTCAATTGTAGCATAATTGGCATTTTCGACATAATTGTAGAAGATTTGTAGAAGTTAGCATACCATTTGCCTACCAATAATCTTCAAACTATCTACATTGTGTGAAGACTCAATGTAGTTATTGTATATAAATTTTGTAGTTTTTTATTATAATTTTTAGATATTTACCTCCAAGTTCTATGTAATATTTGTATATAACTGTCAGTTGAATATAAATTACACAACAAAAAATAAGAAATAAATACTCCAATCGTAGAAATATGTTATCCACAATTAATCTGCAAATTGTCTACAAAATTTTACAAAAACTACAAATTAACTACATTTAACCTACACTATAACTACAATCAGGAAACAATTTACACATGGAAGTTCTTCAAGTTAGAATTGGCCACAGGTACATTTCTTGTTTTCTAGACACACAATGTACGGCTTCACACCATCCAACACAGTATGTATATGATCTGTTGAAGCCCTCACCTATATTTTCAGAACAAACACAAAGAAAAAAATTTACAATATTAAAAATATAGTATCTACAATATATCTACATTTTATCTACAATATATCTACAAATTAACTACAAACTATAAGTAAACTACAATTTGTCTACAATTTATCTACAATCTGGAGACACTATATATTAACATATTTTTTTCCTGCACCAAATAAAGAAATTGTAGTCAAATTATAGATATATGTAGTAAATTTATAGATAATATCATAAAACTAAAATTTCACAATTTTGGACATGATTTGTTGTTGTTGTTGTTGATGTTTTTTTGGATTTCTAGATTGAGAGAAGAAAAGATGAAGAAGAGATATATATGAGCGACAATTTGATAGAAGAAATGACGAAGAACAGATTTTTTTTAACTTTGAGTTGTTGAAACTCGAAAATTTGAATTGTTCGTTCTTTTTTTTTCGAGAATTTGAATTGTAGTTCTGGAGATAAATACGCAGATGAGAAATCTCCTTTCCCTTTTTAAGTGGATAAGTTATAAAGATGATTATGCACATCATTACGCCCTTGAATTTTCCACCTGGACTTCACTGATGTGAGAATCTCACCAAATCCTTTAACGGCGAATTTGTGGATAGCTCGACTTAGTAATTTTGAGATTTTGGAAGACTCAAATTGATCTCTTTTCTTTTTTCCTTTTTTAATTTGTAATTTTAGTTGGCTACTTTTTAGTTCAATCACAAACTTGGAATGCATAAATTATGTACAAAGAGATTTCCACGAAACCTAAGGAAGGACACACGCCTGCATATCTATCCTTTCCCTTTTTAAAAATTAAATTTAATGTAGAATCAATTAGCACCAAGATTCTCTCCTTAATTTTAGCGCGTTTTTTAGGGAATATTCTGCCCTTTTAATGCCTAATAGTCGAATGGTACAAAATTTGTAGGTAAAACGTGGACTGGACGGGTAATTAACAAACAATGCACATTTTTGGTAATAAGGTTTCATATATGGTATAGTTAGGAAAAAATCCCCAATTTTTACCCTCAACCTGGATCCCAGATTAACCTTTGTGAAGGTCTGGCCCAATTGCTTCTTCTCGGCCCAATGTCTATTCGTGTGACATCTTTTGTTTGTGTCCATATTGGGTTTGGGGCGAATCATAACAGTAATCACTATTGATGGTTATTAGAGTTCAAGTATAACATATTCTATACCTGAATGGTAACAACCTAAATAGTTTCAAGGCCAATTAGTTGAGAAAAGTGCTTCTCATAGTGTTCTTGAAAACAAGATACAATCAACAGTAAAATGAAAAACAAAATTTGATTTTTGAGGTAGTAGTTTGAGATAGGGGCCACAACTTGTTTTCTTAGATTTATTGATAGCAATGATTTCTCTGTAGAATTTAGAACATAAATATATACCTCAAAAACCTTAAAAAAGAATTGTTCCGTAAGTCAAAATTTAAGTCTGCTTAATTTTTCGAGATTATTATTGAATTAAAATAAAATATATGTTTCCTTTGTTTTTCTTCCTAGAAATGAAAACGTTGAAATTCCTAAAAGTTATTTTCATTTTTCCTTGACGAGTTCTGATTTTACTTTTGCGCATAAGGGAAATTTCATGTTTACGTATGAATTCATAAAAAAATCCAGAATTTACAACAATTAAAATAATAAAATATTCTACAACATAAACATAATAAATGTATAAAACATATACCTTAAAATACGGCAAAGTACCTATAAAAAAGGAATCTAATTTTGAAACGTATCCATAATTAGTCATATTCATAGTTAGTCCCTTACAATTCTATTTTTTGTTAATTAAAGATTATTGCTATAAATGCTTTAGGTTACAATGATAATATTATCTCATTACCAGGACGCATCCTCCATAAAAATATATTGCAACCTCCATTAAAGTAAATATAGCACGGGCTAGCCAGTTTTCGGATTGGTCATTCAAAAATAGTCAGCGTTTGCAAAGTCATTGAAAAATAGCCACTATGTTGCTGCAACACGGAAAGTTCCAGCATAATATACCGGAGATTGTTGCACCTGTGTATGAAATCCAGCATATTAAGCTGGAACTCCAACACGCGGAAAATTCCAGTATATTATGCTGGACCGGTATATTATACTGGAACTCCAGTATATTATACTGGAGTTATGCTGGAACTCCAGTATATTATACTGGAGTATTTTAAACAGTATTTTCATTCACATTTATCTTTACATGAAAAGTGGCTAAATTTCGATTACTTTTGAAACTATGGCTATTTTTGAATGACCACTTGTAAATCTGGCTATTTTTGAATTTCTCCCTCCATTAAACTAGGTTCTACATTTTGTATTCTTTTGTTCTTTCAATTTCATTCCCCACAATTTGATATACTTATCGTAGGAACATTTTCATACGATAGGAATATTTTCCTACAATCAATTCATCACCACAACATCGTTTTAATTAGAGAAAATCATCTTCAAGAAACATGAGGAATTATCAGGTTTAACAATTATACTTTATATAAATACATAATACACAATGTGTAATACATATATATCATATAGTAATTATACAATATAACATGTTCTATACTTGAATGGTAACAACTTAAATTGTTTCAAGGGTAATTAGTTGAGGAAAGTCCTTCTCATAAAGGTCTTGAAAATAAGAAACAATCAACAGTAGGATGAAAAAGAAAATTTGTTTTTTGAAGTAAAGTTTAATATGGGAGCCACAATTTGTTTTCTTACATTGATTGATAGCAATGATTTCTATGTAGAATTTACCAACAGAAATATATACCTCAAAATCTTAAAAAAGTAAGTTTAAATTTAAGCCTGCTTAATATTTCAAGATTATAATTGAACTAAAGTAAAAGAAATATTTCCTTCGTTTCCTTCTTAAAAATGAAATCGTTGAAATTCCTAAAAGTTATTCTCACTTTTCCTTGGCGAGTTGCTATCTTCTCTGATTTTGCTGTTGCGCTTAAGAAAGGAAAAATGATATTGTATAGCCGCTGTAAAAATAATAATCCAAAAAATATATAATATTTGTATATTTTTTGTATATATATACATTTTGTATGCTATATATAAAAATTATATTTTCCGACTACCAAATATAAATAGTTTTTGGCGTGGGCTAAAAGTTATAATACCCCTAATAAAAATTCTCCTGAAGCATTGGACCTTTCCTTAATGCCCTGCCAAAATTTCACGGTATAGCCAGTTTTCGGACTGGTCAATCAAAATAGCTAGCGTTTACCAAGTCAATGAAAAATAGCCACCGTTTTGCTGCAATAGAGACCGGTCCAGCATAATATACTGGAGTTCGGTGCACTTGTGTATGAACTCCAGCATATTATGCTGGACCGGTATACTTTGCTGGCTCCAGTATAATATACTGGAGACTGGAGCACTGGTGCTCCAAGCTCCAGTATATTATACTGGACCATTATACTTGCTGGAACTCCAGTATATTATGCTGAAGTTCTAGTGTATTTATGCTGGAACTCCATCATATTATGCTGGAGTTCCAGCATACTATCCTGGAACTCTAGTATGATATGCTGGTGTTCAAGTATACTTATGCTGGAACTCTAGCATAATATACTGGAGTATTTTCCGGGTTTTGAACAGTGTTTTCCCTCAGATTTATCTTTACATAAAAAGTGGCTAAATTTCGATTACTTTTGAAATTGGGCTATTTTTGAACGACCAATTGTAAATCTGGCTATTTTTAAAAATATCCCTTGGTTGTCAATTGGACTACTTGAAACGCTTAGCCCAAGTGATAAGGCCCAAATACAGCCTAATTTAAAACATAACTAGGCAATAATTTAAATTTTTTCAGACAGTCTTAGCAGATTATCTTAATTTACAATTTTGGCTATTATGTATTTGCATTTCAGTCACTCTATCTATTAAACCGGCATCTCATCACCAGCCAAAATCTGTTGCCGTTAGCTAATTTCTCGCTAGATAAAGTTTTATCTTTTAGGAGTGTTTCTCTTTATTTTATTGGTAAATGGTAATGATGGTTTTAATATTTCTCTCACTTCCAATTTTGGTCACTGTAATTAATTATACACTATTATACGTGGCATCCTTTTTGTCCATGTTTCAAGTCGTGCTTCTTATGTTTTATTCCACCATACTTCTCTCCTTTTTCTTTTTAACTATTTGGAGTAGAACTAATCTTTTTTTAGAAACAATAAATTTGTGCAATGAGTTGAAAAATTCTTTTATTTTTTGGGTTTGTCAAAAAAATTGTAAACTAGTAATAAACCGCCCGATTTTTGGTATTATATGTATATAAACCATATAGTTTATATATGTAAAAAATAATTATACGTGTATTTTTAAATATATACAAAAAATTCTTATACTTATACAAGCAGTATATTTGATATATACAGAAAATGCATATGACATATTATGTATATATTTTATTACATATATACACATCGTATATTTGAAAAATATACATCTCATATATGTTGTATATGTATTTATTATGAATTAATACCATTATATACCTTGTATATATTATATGCACAGTGGCAATAATTTATCAAAAAAATCACTAGGACTCCTCTACTTTCACCTCTAATAAGAGGAGAGAGAGATTTGAATACTAAATAAAATTTGGATAATAGGAGAAAAAGTATGATAAAATAAAATAAGGATAAGAACTAATCCATAATTTGTGCATTATGTTTACTCATTAATTGTGTGCTTAATTTGTAAAAAAAGTTGCTATTTATGGAATAAACAAAGAATGATGTCATTTTTGTAAATAATTCTGAAGAAATGCTCCACCGTGTAAAAATCTCTTTGCTTAGAAATGGACCTTTTCTGAATTACCGTCTAAAGGTTGACCTTGCTAAGAAATTTTTGGAACAATAGCCTTCGATTAGAATTTTGAAGCACCAAATTCAACTATCATGCTGAAAAATTATGGTGATCCGTCAAGATTTGTGGTAAAATCCTGACAATCACCAGATTTTTTTTCAGCCTTGTGGCTAAAAATTTTGGTTATCATCAAATTTGGCACAAAATTTTGACAATCACCATAACTTGCTGAAGTTCTGGTGTACTTTAAAATCTGATCAGGCTATTTTCCAAAAACTTCTGTAATCAGGGTCCCCTTAAGTTTGTCTAACCCATGGATTGATATATTTTAAATGATCTTTTCTGATTTTGCATTCCACATTTTTAGTTAAACATTGTTTAAAGTACATGTGAAAACACATTATATCACGATCCGGAATTCTCACCTTCGGGACCGTGATGGTGCCTAACATTTCACTTGTTAGGCAAGCCAACGTTAGATAATCTTTAAACCAGTTTCAATCAATTCAAGTAGGTAAAACCAATTAAGCGGAAATGAAAATAAAACGAAGTACTAAGTGGCATAATAATCCATAATATGTAAGTACAACCCAAATCTTGAGTCACAAGTGCATGAGCTTCTAGAAGTTCTACAAATAAAGTCTAAAATAAGTACAACTGTCTCGAATGAAATGAACAGTATATAGGAAAAGAGGAAAGGGAGTTCAAGGTCTGCAGACGCAAGCTGATCTTGTCTCCATATAAGCTAATCCGAGCTGATGCACCTCGCAGACAGCTGGGACCAGTACCAAAATCTGCACAAGAAGTGAAGAGCGTAGTATGAGTACAACCGACCCATTGTACTCCGTAAGTGTAGAGCCTAACCTCGACGAGGTAGTAACGAGGCTATGACAGGACACCCACGTAATTAAACAAGTACAAACGGAAATACACGTACAATATAACAACAGATAAAGTTTTACCATGTACTGTTGGGAGGGAACATGCAAAAGGGGGTTGCAAGATACAATACTACAACAAGAAATGACAACATGAATCAGTCAATAAACCTTCAACCAATAAAAACAAATAAACATAATGAATAAAGACTGCACGGCATCACCCATCGTGTTTTTACTCACAACCTCACCATAAAACAATAATAATGGCACGACATCACCCTTCATGTTTTTACTCTCAATCTCTCCATCAAATAATAAATACGGCACGACATTACCCTTCGTGCTTTTACTCTCAATTTCATCATGAAATGATAAATACGACACGACATCACCCTTGTGCTTTAACACTTTCTCCCTCACCATAAAGTAATGAATATATATAACAGTTGGGAGATAGAATAATCAAGAATAACCTTACGTCAACAACGGTCCCACAATACCGAACCTCAACTTCCAATAATATTCAACTATCACAAATAGTTCATAAATACGGAAAGAATGATCGTTTAAGTAATAAACTAGTCTAAGCATGAATATCATAATCAAAGAAGGAAATAAATCACAAGAAACAAGTCACACCCGCATGCTTTAGCCCAACAACAATGGACAAGTACTCGTCACCTCACATATATGTTGTACCCAACATTTAAACATGTTGCAAATAGGCAAACAAGTCCTAATCCCTCAAGTCAAGGTTAACCACGACACTTACCTCACTCTGCAGTCAACTCAAACCACTACCGGGCTTTTTTCCTCTAGAATCTGCCTCCAAACCACTCATATCTAACCACAATCGACTCGATAACAACAAATAATTCTAAGGAAATCAATTACAATACATAAAGTTAGGATTTTTACACTTTTCTCAAAAAGTCAACCCCGGGCCCGCTTAGTCAAAATCCGAAGTTTGGACCCAAAACCCTTTTACCCATTCACCCCCCGAGCCCGATTAAATAATTAGTTTTGGAATCCGACCTCAAATTGAGGTTTAAATCCCTAATAAGCAAAAACCACCTATTCTTCCTAAATCCCTAGTTTTCTACCATAGAAGAACAAAAATTAGGGCTAGAAATTAATGGGTGATATTAGAAATGGAAGAGAATGAATTTAAGTGCACAAACCTATGAATTGGTGTTGAGTTTTCCCTTCAAAATCGCCTCGAGGCCGAGCTCTAATGGAGAATTTATGAAAAATAGGAGAAATCCCATTTTTGAACATTTAAAACACTGGCTAAGCCTTCGCTGCTGCGTTCGCGAAGGTTTACACCCACCTGCCCCCGCGTTCGCGATCCTAGTGCCGCGTTTACGAAGAGTAACGACCATTTTCCCCACCCAGGCCCATGCCCCTACGCGTTCGCGAGAAGCAGGTCGCGTTTGCGAAGGGTAAAAACCCCAACACTCCGCGTCCGCGACCCAACTATCGCGTTTGCAATGAAGAAAATCCTCCCATGTCCAAAACTCCCATTCGCGAGCGAGAGAAAGGCTTCGCGATCGCGAAGCACATGACACCAGATACAGCAGAAGCTCAAGAAACCAGAAATTTTCTAAGTTTAAATGGTTCGTAAGCTATCCGAAATTCACACGAGCCCTTGGGGCTCCAAACCATATATGCACACAAGTCCAAAACCCCATACGAACTCGCTCGCGCGATCAAAACACCAAATTAACACCTAGAACAACGAACCGGACACCAAAACAAATGAAATTTTCAATAAAACTTAAGAACTTTTATTTTAACAACCGGACATCTGAATCACATCAAATCACTTTCGTTTTGCACCAAATTTTCCAGACAAGTCATAAATATCGTAATGGACCTATACAAAGTTCCGGAACCAAAATCCGGAGCCGGTATCAAAAAATTCAAACATTGATCAAATTTATAAAGTCTTTAAACTTTAATTTTTTGACAAAATGTGGTAACTCGAGCTAACGACTTCCGAATTCGATACCGGTATATGCCCAAGTCCCAAATCATGATACGGACCCACTAGGACCGTCAAAACACAGATCCGGGTCCATTTACTCAAAATGTTGATCGAAGTTAACTCAAATGGGTTGTTAAGGCACGGATTCACATTTTAGTCAATTTTTCATATAAAAGCTTTTCAGATAAAGGCATAGAGTGCGCACGCAACTCGAAGAAGAATAAAAGGAGCTATTTCAAGTTTCGAAATATAGAATTAAGGTCTAAAACTCTAGATGACCTATCGGGTCATCACATTCTCCACCTCTAAAATAAATGTCCTCGAACGGACATAGAAAAGTACTTGGACTGGTTAAAAGGTGGGGATATCTATTTCGCATGTCCGACTCGGACTCCCAAGTGGCTACCTCGACCGGCTGACCTCTCCACTGCACTCGAATTGAAGGATAACTCTTAGACCTCAACTGTCGGACCTGCCGGGCTAGAATAGCCACAGGCTCCTCCTCATAAGTCAAATCATTGTCCAATTGGACTGAACTAAAATCTAACACATGGGACGGATCATCGTGATACTCTCGGAGCATGGACACATGGAATACTAGATGAACCGTTGACAAACTAGGTGGCAATGCGAGCTTGTAGGCCACCTCACCTACTCTCTGAAGAATCTCAAAGGGTCCGATATACCTAGGGCTCAACTTGCCCTTCTTTTCGAACCTCATCACACCCTTCATGGGTGAAGCCCGAAGCAACAACCTCTCCCTGACCATGAATGTAACATCACGAACTCTAAGGTCGCATAACTTTTCTTTCCGGACTGAGCTACGCGAAGTCGATCCTGAATGCTCTTGACTTTATCCAAAGCATCCTTGTACCAAATCTGTACCCAACAACCGAGCCTCTCCCAACTCGAACCATCTAACTAGTGATCGGCACCACCTCCCGTATAATGCCTCATATGGAGCCATCTGAATGCTCAACCGGTAGTTGTTGTTGTAGGCAAACTCCGCAAGTAGCAAGAACTGATCCCAAGAACCCCCGAAATCTATAACACAAGCGCGAAGCATATCCTCCAATATCTGAATAGTGCGCTCGGATTGTCTGTCCGTCTGGGGATGTGCTCAACTCCACTTGCGTACCCAACTCACGCTGTACTGCCCTCCAGAAGTACGAGGTAAATTGTGTACCTCGATCAGAAAAGGTAGACACGGGCACACCGTGAAGGCGGACGATCTCACAGACGTAAATCTTAGCTAACTGCTCTGAAGAGTAGGTAACTGCCACTGGAATGAAATGCTGTGACTTACTCAGCCTGTCCACTCAGGAATCTCTAACTTCTAAAGCAAAACACCAGGTCTCTAATGCTCGTACTTAACTTGCTGACAATTTAAACACCAAGCTACATATGAAACTATGTCCTTCTTCATCCTTCTCCACCAGTAGTGTGTCGCAAGTCCATATACATCTTGGCTGCACCTGGATGAATAGAATACCGGGAACTGTGGGCCTCTTCATGAATCAACTCACGAAGTCCATCTATATTTGGCACACAAATACGACCATGCATCCTCAAAACCCCATCATCCCTAAGGATAAGCAAATGAGGTTCATCATACTGCTGCTCTCTGATACGCTCATACAAGGAAGACCGAGCGACTGTGCAAGCTAGAACACAACTAGGCTTTGAAACATCTAACCTCACAAACTGATCGGCCAAAGCCTGAACATCTGATGCAGACGGTCTCTCACCAACTAGAATGTATGCAAGGCTACCCATACTCACTGCCTTTATACTCAAGGCCTCCACCATATTGGCCTTCCCGGGATGATACAAAATGGTGATATCATAATATTTCAACAGCTCCAACCACCTCCTTTGCCTCGAATTGAGATCCTTTTGTTTGAACGAATATTGTAGACTCCGATGATTCGTGAATACCTCGCACGACCCTGCGTAAAGATAGTGCCTCCAGAACTTCAGCGCATGAACAATGGCTGCGAACTCTAAGTCATCAACATGGTAATTTTTCTCATGAACCTCCAACTGTTGCGACACATATGCTATCACCCTGCCATCCTACATTAATACTTCACCGAGCCCAATATGAGATGCATCACAATACACCGTGTAAGATTATGAAAATATGAGTAACACCACACTGGCGCCATAGTCAAAGCAGTCTTGAGCTTCTGAAAGATCGACTCACACTCGTCTGACCATCTGAAAGGGGCAGCCTTCTGGGTCAATATGGTCAATAGGGCTGCTATGGATGAAAACCCCTTCACAAACCGGTGGTAATAACACGCCAAACCCAGGAAACTCCGGATCTCTGTAGCTGAAGTGGGTCTAAGCTAGTTCTATACTGCCTCAATCTTCTTAGGATCCACAAATACGCCCTCTACCTATACGGCGTGCCCCAAGAAGGCCACTGAGTCCAACCAAAACTCGCACTTTGAAAACTTGGCATATAACTGGCTATCTCTCAGAGACTGAAGTACAATCCGAAGATGCTGCTCGTGCTTCTCCTCGACTGCGGGAGTAGATCAAGATATCATCAATAAATACAATCACAAAGGAATCCAAATAGGGCTTAAACACTCGATTCATCAAATCCATGAATGTTGCTGGGGCATTTGTCAGCCCAAATGACATCACTAGAAACTCATAATGCCCATACCGAGTCCGAAAAGTTATCTTAGGGAAATCAGATGCCCTAATCTTCAACTGATGGTAGCTAGACCTCAAATTAATCTTCGAAAACACCTTGACACCCTGAAGCTGATCAAATAAGTCACCAATCCTCGGCAATGGATTCTTGTTATTGATGGTGACTTTGTTTAATTGCCGATAATCTATGCACATCCTTATCGATCCATCCTTCTTCTTCACGAACAACACAGGCGCACCACAGGGTGAGACACTACGTCTAATGAAGCCCTTATCAAGCAAATCTTGCAACTATTCCTTCAATTCTTTCAACTCTGGCGGGGTCATACGGTATGGCGAAAAAGAAATAGGCTGAGTGCCCGGAGCCAAATCAATACAGAAGTCAATATCTCTATCAGGTGGCATCCCCGGTAGATTTGTAGGAAACACCACTGGAAACACACGAACAACTGGTACTGAATCTATGGACGAAACTTCCGCATTAGAATTACGGACATAAGCCAAATAAGCTAGACACCCATTCTCGACCATACGTCGACATTTCACATAAGAGATAACCCTACCGGTAGAGTGGCTAGGAGTCCCCCTAAACTCTAATCGAGGCAACCCCGACAAATCTAAGGTCACCATCTTGGCGTGACAATCCAATATAGCATGATAAGGTGACAACCAATCATTACCCAAGATGACATCAAAATCAACCATATCGAGAAGTAGGAGATCTACGCTAGTCTCGAGACTCCCGATGGTAACCACACACCAATGATAGACACGATCTACAATAATAGAATCTCTGACAGGTGTGGACAGACACACAAGAGCACTCAAAGAATCACGAGGCACAACAAGATATGAAGCAAAATAGGATGACACCTAAGAATAAGTAGAGCTTGGATCAAATAGAATCGAAGCATCTCTATAGCAAACTGGAACAATACCTATGATGATAGCATCATATGACTCAGCCTTAGGCCTAGCTGGAAAAGCATAAAATCGAGACAGGGCCCCTCCACTCTGAACTACGTCTCTGGGACGGGACCTAGCTGGCTGGCCTCCACCTCTAACACCCTGACCTCTACCTCAAATGGCTTGACCTCCACCTCTGGATGACTGACCCCTACCTCTAACTGGCTGAGCAGGCGGTGAAACAACCGGTGCTGGAACCATGGCACAAGAACCTTGCTGCTGTGAGCTTCCCGGTGCTCGAGGGCAAAATTTAGCAATGTGCCTCGGGTCACCACAAGTATAACAGGACAACGCCTGCTGTGACTGTTGACACTGAAATTGTACCTGTCGACCTGAGTAACCACTCTGAAAACTCTGGAGTGGAGGTGCACCAATAGGAGCTGGTGGTGCAGTGTAGGCTGGCTGGTCGGGATGAGACATATGAGGGCCGCGACCACCTTAAGCACTGCGAGATGCCTGGAGTGCTGAGTGAAACGGACTGGGAGAATGGCCCCTACCAAAAGTACCCCGACGAGGCCTCTTATCAGACCCTTGCCCTCTCTCCTGTGCAAGAACCATCTCGATTCTCAGTAGGAAGAAAAAGAAGAGCATGACGGGCTAGAGCTACAAAACGGGTCTCGTACTGAGTAACAGGCATACTGACCCACTGGAGACGCTCAAACTGCCTGCGATAATCCTCTCTCTGTGCGATAAGGAGGAACTTCTATAGGAATAGCTGAGAGAATTAGTCCCAAGTAAGAGCAGGAGACCCAGCTGGTCTGATCAACACATAATCCTTCCACCACCTCTTGGCGGAACTCGTCATTTAAAACACAACAAAATCGACCCTATTGGTCTCAACTATCCCCATGTTCTGTAGCACCTCACGGCAGCGGTTAAGATAATCCTGTGGGTCTTCAGAAGGTGCACCACTAAAATTAACTGGGAAGAGCTTTGTGAACTTGTCCAATCTCAATATGCCCTTAGAAGACATGGAGGGCCTATCGTCAGCCTGTGCCGCAACAGCCGACTGAACTACCCCAGTTGGTGGGGCTGCTAGAGTCTGATACTGGGGACCCATCTGCTCCAGAGTGTGAGTAGCTGGAGTATATGATCCTCCCCTAGCTTGAGAAGTGGGTGGTGCCACCAGAAATGTACCGGCTGATAAGTAGGGATTGTAACCTATTATTTGCTCTCTTCAGTGTTTTAGGCCAAAAAATGTTTGAAGGTATTCCTGGAAACTAATGAAATATGCTTGCTTGCAGGAATTGTTCAAAATGAGCCAAAGGAATCAAAACCAACTCACAAAGGAGTCAAAAGTTGAACACAACAAAGACTGGACAAAGAAGCCTAAAGCGCGGACCGCACCAATATTGTGCGGTCGTAAAAGCCATGGTGCAGCCGCAATCAAAATCATACGGTCCGCATAAGGGAGATTTAGAGAGCTGCAGCTTCAGGCTATAAGATGAGCACGGACCGCACCAAAAATGTGCGGCCGCGAAAGTCCCTTGTGTGGCGGCGATCAAAATTGTGCGGTTCGCAAGATGAAGAATCAGAGAGTTGATTTCAAGCCAAACTCAAGCAAGTGCGGACCGCATCACTTTTATGCAGCCGCATAATTTGGAGCGCGGCCGACCATGGAATTATGCGGTCCGCAAAAGTTCAGCTCAACCCAGATCCAAAAGAGAAAAATGCGGACCACATCAGAATTATGCAGCCGCCAAAGCAAGAGTGCGGCCGCACTCAGAATTATGCGGCCGCACAACCTCCTCATGGACAAATTTGTTAGATATTTTCAGCTTAGTATAAATAGAACATTTTGTCATTTTTAGGTTATGTTATGTTTTGTATGAGCACGTGAGACGGCCGAGCATTCTGTTTTTGGAAATTTTGCACTAGATTCATCTCTTAATATTAGATTTTCATTCCATAAATTAATATTATAGATTTTAACTTCATTTCATCTTTAATTTCTATTATTTTCATGAGTAGCTAAATCCATAGTTAGGGTTGTGACCCAACCCTAGTGTGGGTATTTGATGGGTATTTGATTTTAGGGCTTGAATGTGAATGGGTTAGTGATATTTAGCCTAGTTCTTGCTAGAACTATAGTATTAATGGTTGAAAACATTGATTCATGCCTTTATGACTTAGTCTCTACTTGAGAAAGAGGGACTAAGTCTTGGACAACTAGGCTAACAAGGAATTTGGGTGATCTCAAGAAATTGATAGCCCCAATTAAAGGGTTAAACCTAGAGATAGTAATACCCGACTTCAGCTAATATCACTTGATTTGTATGAATACTCATTTGGACTTGAGAAAGCCAAATTGGGCAAAATCACTCAAACTACCGAGAGGTATAGAGTGAGTACCCAGGTGTGATAGCTATATTACGATCCCAACTAATCAAGCTTGCCCTGGATTTTGCTACCCGTTAGATATCCACCTAGGTAGAAGTCACGACCCTAGTCTCTTTAGAATCAATGGGCACCGGGTGAAGCACTACCTTGCTAAGGTTGATGATGGCCACGTTGTGGCATTGATCCATTTCAAATGAATGATTGTAACATGCGTCGTGCCACGACATTAAATCAGGCGCTTCTTGGGAGGCAACCCATGTGTTTTTTTTCTGTCTTTTGATTTCCTTTTTAGATTAGGTATTGTTTTGGACTAACTGGTTGTTAAGTGTATACAGGAAATGGGGTGTGATGTGCAAGACATCGACAAGGAAAAAAAATTGGCCAAGTCGTGAAATTGTGCGGACCGCGTCAGAATTAAGCGGACCGCACAAGCCTTTCGCGGCCGCACAATTCTGGATGCGCTCGCACAACTGGAATAGGGAGAATGCCAACTCTCTGAAGTTTGGCCTGACAAAGAGCCCGTTTGGATTGGCTTAAAAAAAGTGGCTTCTAAGCACAAGGGCTTAAAAGCAGCTTTTAAGTGTTGGAGCTTGTTTTATAAATAAGCAGTTACATGTTTGGATAAAAGTGTTGAAACTAAAAAAAAAGTTGTTAAAGTGTTTGGTAAACAAGTGCTGATAAGCACTTTTTTCTATTAAAATGACAAAAATATCCTTAAAGCTGTTAATATTATAAAGGAGCTGATTACTATAATATATTTAATTATAAATTAATGCAAATAAAAAATAATTTATATTTTAATTTAATTTAAATTTATTTGATTAATTTAGATAATTTTTATAAAGTAGAAGAAAGATACTATATAGTCAAGCAGAATTGGTAGAAAGTAACGCAAGTGGATCAGAAAATGACACTTGAGGAAAGTGCAGAAAATGAAAGATGAAGTAGAGAGGAAGATGAAAGAAGAAGAACGGGTCTTCAGATGTGAAGAAAATAGGAGAAGAAAATGTTTTGGGGTTTCTTTGACTGAGGGTAAGTTTGGTATTATGAAAACTTATAATGGACAAAAGAGTAATTTTATTGGTCAAACCTAAATGGCTTTTAAGCCAAAATCGGAAAAGTTGGGATGAACCAACTTGTTGCTTTTGGCTTTTTTAAGCACATTTTAACTTTTTTTAAGCAGCTTTTATTTTTGCCAAACACTCCATATAATAAAAAGTGGCTTAAAAGCTGGTTTGACCAGCTTTTAAGCCCATCCAAACACCCTCAAAATCCCTTAAGGATTCGCGGCCGCAGTCAAAATTTTGCGGACCGCACAAATTGTGCGGCCGCAGCCATTTTTATGCGGACCGCGCCACTGATTCAACCGTTGAGTGAGAAAAAGGTAAAGAGTGCGGACTGCACCAAAATTGTGCGGCCGCACTCAGGTAAGTCGGTGGGCCACCATGATCAAAGTATAAATAGTACTTTTTGAGACTATTCGCACCTTACACATTCTAACCTCTCATGCTAGACTAATGCACAGTGCACTCTTTATTGTTTTCAATCTCGACCCATATTTATCAAGTGTTGATTTCGTAGTAGATTTCACTACTGGTATATTGATTTCGATGAATTAATTTCATCTTTTTCTTTTCTTTTCTCTTTGTTTTAGTTTTCTTACTATCTAGGGTTAGATTCATGCCAAGAATGTCAAATTGATGCTTAATTCTTGCTTAAAAGCATGTGGGTAGTGTTTGAATGCATAATGGGGGATGGGGTTAGTAGCTTTTATTGTTTAATTGCCACAAATCATGCCTAATTAGTGAAAACCCTAGTATTAATCGTACTTCAGTGCCGCTCACAGTTGAATTTCGCGACCGTACACATTTTTGTGCGGTTCGCGCTAGGATATGCGGTCACATACAGAATTATGCAATCCGTGATAACCTGGATTGAAGATACTGGTGGTTGCTAAGATTGTGCGGCCGCACTCAATTTTGTGCGTTCCGCGGTTGTTTTTTGGTGGCCATACTCAATTTTGTGTGGTCCGCATAGTTGAACTTCAGAGACCCAACAAAATGATTATGCAGTCGCACTCAAAATTGTGCGGTCCGCGATGGGTGTTGTGCGACCGCACTCAATTTTATGCGGTCCGCGGTTGGTTAACTTCAGAGAACCAGTAGTCTGAACTTGGGATCTCCGCGACCGCATTCAAAATTATGCGGTTCGCAAGGGGAAGTCCGCGGCTGCACTAACTTTTGTGCGGTCCATGCTACCCTGTTCTGAGAAGTAGTGTCTTTCTTTCCAACTGTAATTCAATAACACATGTTGAACCCCAATTCTAACTGACTTCCACTACTTGTGTTTGCATTCACGTGGTCGAGGTGATACTTCCAAAGGGAGGGAAGAACTCTCCCGAGGCCAGGGTCGAGGCAAACCCAACCTACCACTGTCAGTTCAAAAGATCTTAAACAAGAAAGCCACAGCCAATAAAGTCCCTGATTCCTCAGACACCAGTGAATACCTCCCATCCCGGGAGACTTCCGAGGGGGATTCTGTATAACCACAACCGGGGGCACAATCACAACAATTTCCCGATAGGCTCCGTTTAGTCAATGAACCTACCTCCTCTAGTTCTTCTGCTGACTCGGAGGGAGGTAGTCATGCATCTGAACCATCTTCTCCACCTGCTACAACAACTACCCCAATCAATTTAGATGATGATGATGAAGTCCCAGATGATGGGAGAGGGGGTGATACAATTGTGGGAGGCCTGGCAAGATCAAGGAAGCCTGAGGTGTGGCCTGATAGATTTGTAAGTGAGAAGGCGTATGCCAAGTTTCGAGAATGGTGGCCCTAAGGTTGCTCACTCTTGAGAGACAGTTCATAACCAAAGACCTAAGCCAGCACAATTCGAATGTCCTAATTCAATTCACGTAGAAAAAAGGATGGAAATGGTTCACCAGTCGTCTGAAAGATGCCAATGAATACCTCGTCAAGGAATGTTATGCCAATGTTGCCCACATCAAAAAGGGTACAAAGGTGACGAAGGTCCAGAACTTGAAAATTTGATTTGATGGCCAAGCATTGAACAGTTATGTAGGGTTTGAGGAGGTTGAGGCTGTGCAATACCTGGAGAAGCTAGCCTTGGGTGATGCAGTTCGCCCATGGCTAGCTGAGATATTTGTTATTCCGGGGACAACACCTGCATGGCTCACAGCAGGAGTGCAGATTGTCGGAGCCACCCTTATCTTTGAAGCAAAAGGGTGGCAAACATTCGTGTGCAACCGTCTTTACCCATGTCTTCATGAGAATGTCCTTCCACTTCACTGGGCAGTATTGGTAGTTTCCATCATGGCAGGCTATCCTATTAATGTGGGGAACTTGATATCCTACATCATCTCCAATGCAGTCTAGAAAGAAGAAAGATCGTATCCCTACCCCAACTTCCTCACTGAGTATTTCCAAGATCAAGGTAGAGACGAGACATTTTGATGTGGAGGTGAAGGCTAAAAAGCCTTTCTCATGGTATCACCTCCAGGGAGCAGACAACCCTAAATTCAAGGGTAAAGCCACTACCTCCACCGTCCAGTCTGAAGAGCCAGGGGTAGTGGCCACTAGGTCAGTTGCCGAGCCCTCCACAACAGCCGGTACTTCTACTGGAGCAGCAGCCATGCCTCCTCCATCTTCCGGACCATCTATCTCAGTGCCACTGTTAGTACCTTCATCTTCTACCTACCCTCAGACTGCACTGAGAGTTTCCCAGACACTATCCCGTCTCAACAGCTGGATGCAGGCAGCTACCACAAAGCTGAATGCCATATCCAGTGCATAGGCAACACAATCTTCAACCCCAACAGTGCTTTAGGTACCTCCATCGGTGGAGGACTCATTGAAGATGATTCTGGACAACTAGAAGAATATTTTGGACGACCAGAAGAAGATCCGGGAGACTCTTGATACATATGGGAAGGTCATTGCAGACCTGACCAAGCGAGTTAAGAAGACGAAGAAGTCTCAAGCCTCAAAAAAATCTGTGGAAAAGTTGACTATGGAGGTCGAGAAGATTACACATGCAGGGGATTTGCTAATGGACCTACTCATGGAGTCTACTATCCCAGCAGCACGGACAGCACCAGAGGCAGCAATCGGCCAGTCTGATGAGCCGGTTGCCACTTCCCATACTGCTGAGGAGCTGATTCAGATGCTCAGCAACCCCGTAGTCCCCCAGTCAGAGGATGTGGAGATCCGGTTAGAGGATATGGAGGGTGTTGATGTTGAGGACCCGTTGCAGACAGAGACCACATAGGGAGTTTTCTCTACTCTCTACCTCTTTTCCCTGTTCTTATTTGTTATGAGCATTGAGGACAATGTTATTTTTCATTTGGGAGGTGGTCCATTTTGATTTGATGACATTTGGTATGTAATAACCATTACACTATTTTTCTTTATCTTTATTATCACTTTTTGTATGTATATATTTTTACCATTTGATGTATATATTCATTTCTATTTATGTATATATTCGCTTTACCTCAAGTTTTTATATATTCAGTTTAGTTTCCGTAGTTTACTTCATAATGTCTTTCGTTATTTTCCCTTAGTAGCATAGCTTCTTATTTACTTTAGTAGCTTCTTTTTATTTCAATTAGCTTCTTTTTAAGTTTTGTGTTGACAATAAGCCTTTGGTTTTCTTAATGCCGCGGTTCTTTCCAAAGGTGGATGTTGTGTGAACCGGGTGGCTCTTCCCAACGATGGATGACGTGACAACCTTCTTAAGGGTTTGAGTCTGTTTTCTTTATGTTTTAGTATATATAGTAGTAATGAATAAAAGTGCCTCAAGCAGGCTTCACTTGGTACTAACACATTTACCTTCGACGTTATGGTTAGAAACAAGTTGATCGGCAAAGAATAGCCCTAGTTGTGACCTTTAGACTCTTGTGTTGACTAAAACAATCATCGAGTCGTTTCTTTGAGCCATTTGTGATGTTCAATCTTAGCTAGGGTTGTTGTGGGCCCTCGACTCTATTCTCTTTAACAATCCAGCAGCTTGAGAAGTGAGGTATTGAACTGCAAGTCCAAGTTCCGTGCTAATAAGTCTAGAACTTGCCCTGAATGTTTGTCTAGGCAAAATTCTAAGTGTAGCTCGACTTGAGAAATGATTCTAGGCTCTCCTTGATCCAATTTGAAACTTGAAAGCTTCCGTAGACTACCAATGTGATATCCCTAGTCAACCCATTTGAGCCGAAGCCCTTTTTCTTTCAAAAACCACGGTACAAGCCTTTATCCGTTCTATAATGAACCTCTCTTGGCACCCGATCTTTCCTTGGTATTCTTGATAGAAAATTGGCAAAAGCATAAGTTTGGGGGAGAGACGAGGAATGTGAAAGTGATAACAGGTACAAAGAACAAAAAGAACTGAAGAAAATGGAAGGCAAAGGAAAGAAAGAAAGGCCAAAAAGAAATATGTCAAAAAGAAAGTGAATAAGGTAGAAAGTTGAAGGGATTCAAAGAAAGCAATGATGAAAGGCGTGGAATGATTATAAAAGGAGAAAAATGATTGTCATGGGCAAGAACGAGTGACAGTGTGTCTCTAGTTCCCCTAAGGAAGAAGAAAATGACTCAAATAGTCAAGAAAGTATGAGCCGAAATGAGAAAATGGAGTGCTTAAGGAAAGATGAAACCATCATATGCGGATAAGTCCTACCTTGATCCAAAAGCTTTCCTTCATTCCCGCAAAAGCCCTATATGATTTCGAGTTGAGTGAGCTTAAATTAGTGGTGATTTACATAAGGGGCAAGCTTATGGTACTTAAAGCCGGACTTGTGTCATTCTTTTGAGAGAGATAAGCGTACTTCTTCGCAATCCGTGTTTTGAGTGTTACATTCTAATGTGAGATTATCTTATAGAGAGTAGAGGAGGAGGAGTTTGGGTTCCACAATGACCTACGTAATAGAGCGAGCTTCCTTGGTGAATTAAGTCAACTCTTGATGCTCTAGTGTCACACTAGAACTATGGTACTCAAAAGGTCAAAACATGGTGTTGTTGATAATTGATTTGTGTTGAGGGTAGTTGTTAGTCCCAATTGATGCATGATTGATTCACCTTAGGCCAGCTGAAATATCCTTTAGTTTTAGTGGAGGTGGCAATTACCTTATTTGCTTGAGGACAAGCAAAAGCTTAAGTTTGGGGGAGTTGATAAGTAGGGATTTTAACCTATTATTTGCTCTCTTTTACTTGTGTTTTAGGCCAAAAAATGTTTGAAGGTATTCCCGGAAACTAATGAAATGTGCTTGCCTGTAGGAATTGTTCAGAATGAGCCAAAGGAATCAAAACCAACTCACAAAGGAGTCAAAGGTTGAACAAAACAAAGACTGGACAAAAAAGCCTGAAGCACGGACCGCACCAATATTGTGCGTCGCAAAAGCCATGGTGCGGCCGCGATCAAAATCATGCGGTCCGCATAAGGGAGATTCATAGAGCTGCAACTTCACGCTATAAGATGAGCGTGGACCGCACCAGAAATGTGCGGCCGCGAAATTCCCTTGTGCGGCGGCGATCAAAATTGTGCAGTCCGCAAGATGAAGAATCAGAGAGTTGATTTCACGCCAAACTCAAGCAAGTGCGGACCGCATCACTTTTATGCGGCCGCATAATCTGGAGCGCGGCCACACTTGGAATTATGCGGTCCGCAAAAGTTCAGCTCAACCCAGATCCAAAGAGCAAATCACGGACCGCATCAGAATTATGCGGCCGCAAAAGCAAGAGTGCGGCTGCACTCAGAATTATGCGGCCGCACAACCTCCGCAGGGGCAATTTTGTCTGATATTTTCAGCTTAGTATAAATAGAACTTTTTGTCATTTTTAGGTTATCTTATGTTTTGTATGAGCACGTGAGACGGCTGAGCATTTTATTTTCGGAAATTTTATACTAGATTCATCTCTTAACATTAGATTTTCATTCCATAAATTAATATTATGGATTTTAACTTCATTTCATCTTTAATTTATGTTATTTGCATGAGTAGCTAAATCCATAGCTAGGCTTGTGACCCAACCCTAGTGTGGGTATTTAATGGGTATTTGATTTTAGGGCTTGAATGTGAATGGGTTAGTGATATTTAGCCTAGTTCTTGCTAGATCTATATAATTAATGGTTGCAAATATTGATTCATGCCTTTATGACTTAGCCTCTACTTGAGAAAGAGGGACTAAGTCTAGGACAACTAGGCTAACAAGGAATTAAGGTGATCTCAAGAAATTGATAGCCCCGATTAAAGGGTTAAACCTAGATATAGTAATACCCGACTTGAGCTAATATCACTTGATTTGTATGAATACCCATTTGGACTTGAGAAAGCCAAATTGGGCAAAATCACTCAAACTACCGAGAGGTATAGAGTGAGTACCCAGGTGTGATAGCTATATTACGATCCCAACTAGTCAAGCTTGCCCTAGATTTTGCTACCCGTTAGATATCCACCTAGGTAGAAGTCACGACCCTAGTCTCTTTAAACACTTGAAAAACAACAACAAAAATATTTTCCTTAATTTCAATCATTGCAATCTTTAGAGTAAAGTTAGAAGTAGAAATCAAAAATAGACTAATAAGGGAGTATTAATTACATGACTAAACGCTAAAAATAAAAAATAGATTATGCATTTTTATCTGAATTATTGCAAAACAAAAAATAGATATCCAATACATTGCCATTCGAGAAAAAAGAAAAGTGAAGCTTTCTCTCTCTAGGCTCTCGGAGCACGTTATGCTAACGTACGCCGTCTGAGAAGCATCCATGGCAAGAAAGCAAGGACGAGCTAAACAAGAGACACTCGTGACGGTCGGAGAAGCCATAAGTGCAACGGTAATCGCAGATACACTAGCTAAAGGATCTACTCAACAAGTAACCACCCCAATCGGAAGCCAATTTCAACCTAGTTCTTAGAAACTAGGTTCTCCAAGCAACACTAAGGGACCAGCGAAAAGGCTAAATCTCAGTGCAATTCAGATGAATGTGACTTCGTCATCATGCGAAGGCACGCCAGTAAGCGCAGAAGTGGGAAATATGAAGGACATAGGAGAAATAGCAGGAGCTAAGCTAAAATCCAATGGAACAGTAACGGAAGAGGTGACTGTTAAGCCAAAGACACATGCAGAGGCACCGGTGCAGGGGAACACATGGGCAAACTTGTTTGCTGGCAACAGATCTTCAGAAAATGGTATGGTATTATCGTATATCCCACCAGAAATAGTAGATGGTAATATTATGGTCAAAGTAGATAAGGATGAAATTGATTTTCAAAATAAAAGGTGGGAGTGTGCCCTAATTATCTATCTAATTGGGGATACACCAAGGTATAAATTTTTGGAGAGGTACATAGCTCAAACTTGGAGTCAAGTGGTAGTTCCAGATCTGTACTTACATGAAGATGGCTATTACATAGCTAAGTTTAATACACTTGGTGATTTGAAAGACATTATTTATGGAGGTCCATATACAATCAATGGGAGACCAATGATCTTAAAACAATGGACTCCGAATTTCGATCTTAAGGCAGAGTATCTGCCTGAGATACCTTTGTGGATTACTCTTCCTAAGCTCCCAATGAGCTACTGGGGAAACAAGACTTTGAGTCAATTAGCTAGTGCCATTGGAAAGCCTTTGTTTGCAGATGAATGCACCACAAAGCAAACACATATTTCTTATGCTAGGATTCTGGTGGAAGCTAATGTCACAAAAAAACTTCCAACATAATTGACATTGCAAGAGCCTTCAGGGAAAATGTTTCAGCAACAAGTGGAGTATGAATGGAAGTCACACTACTGCATAGATTGTATGAAGATTGGGCACGACTGTGCATTGAATAAGAGAACAAATAAAGAAGAGCAGCCTAAAGAAAGAAGAAAGCAGGTTAAAGTTACTACAAGATGGCAAATTAAAGGGCAGGGACAACACCAGCCAGCAGAACAAAATGATGGAACAAGCAAACCACTGGTACATGAAACTATTACTGTTCTATCAGAGGCTGAAATCACTGGGAATCTAGCAGTAACAAAGGATAAAGGGAAAACAATTGACAGTCAAAGCAATGAACAGGTGGAAGAATGGCTTGTGCTCACAAGCAACAGAAGGTTAGTGGCACGAACAACATCAATACCAACTAAGAATGGATTCCAGATCTTACAAAGAGAAGAGGAGAGAAGGGAGAACTCTATGCCACCTGATAGGGGGGTGGAATTGTCATACAACAATGACTTGGCTAATTTGGAATATTAGGGGATTAAATAAGAGGTATAAATAAAAAGAAATAAAGCAGTACATAAAGGATAAGCATATCAAGTTGGCTGGTCTAGTTGAAACAAAGGTGAAAGAAGCTAAAGCAGGAAAGGTGATTAGTAAAATAACACCTAGATGAAGCATGCTAACTAATTATGAAAATGTTATGAATGGAAGGGTGTGGATTGTATGGGATGACCAAATGTATGCAGTGCGACCATTTGATAAACAAGACCAGTTCATTCACTGTCAAGTAACATGGAAACAAAATGGGCTGCAATGCTACCTCACTGTGGTGTATGGACAGAATACTGCTGATCAAAGGAAGAATCTATGGCAACACATTAAAAGAATAGCAAAAGCAACTAAAGGAACTTGAATGTTAGGGGGAGATTTCAATGCAATACTCACACCCCAAGATAGAATATCTAAGGTACTTGTGACTAATGCAGACATAAGGGAACTTGCTGAACTGTGCCATGATATATGCATTACAGAGCTGCCTTGGAGAGGGGAATACTTTACCTGGACTAACAAGCAACAGGGTGAAGACATAGTGTGGAATCGCATAGATAGGGTGTTTGGAAATGATGTATGGATGATGAACTATGGTCATCTAATCACTGAATATAGGGAACCTTATATCTCAGATCACAGTCACATTTGTATCAATATAAGGCAACCTAAGATTCACACCAAATGCCCTTTCAGATTTTTCAATTTGTGGACCAATCATCCAACTTTTAAGATGATAATTGCTGAAAGTTGGAACAGGAATAAGGCAACAGGGAAAATGGAAAACATTTGGCTTAAGCTTAAAGAGATGAAAAGTCAGTTTAGACATTTATATGCAACTGAATTTAGAGGAGTAACTGAAAAGATAGAACAAGTTAGACAAGCTGTCCTTTACATACAAAGCCAGATTCAAACAAACTACACTGATCTTTTACAAGACCAAGAGAAAGAATGGTTACATAAGCTGGAAACATGGTCACTGGTGGAAGAAGGAATTCTACAGCAAAAGGCTCGAGCTAATTGGATCAAATTGGGAGATTCCAACAACAAGTTCTTTTCTGCAGTCATCAAGGAGAGGCAGCAAAAAAAGCAAATCACTGAATTACAAGCATTATTAGGTAGTTCTATAACAGAGCCAAAAGCTATCAAGGAGGAGATAGTTACCTTTTACAAAAGCTTGATCGGATCCAGTGCACATGTTCTACCTGCTGTTAATATGATGGTGATGAGAAATGGGCCAACCTTAACACAGCGTCAGCAACAAGAACTGAATGCATAAGTAACTGATCAAGAGATATATGAGGGGATGAAAGGTATAGGAAGTGAAAAAGCTCCTGGTATAGATGGTTACAATGCAGAATTTTTCAAGAAAGCTTGGCCAGTGATCAAAGAAGAGGTATATGCAGCAGTGAAAGAATTCTTTCATACAGGGGTGATGTTTCCAGCAATCAATTGCACTACCATTACTTTACTGCCTTAAAATCCTTAATCCTGTGACAATCAAGGACTTTATACCCATTGCCTGTTGTACTGTGTTATACAAGCTCATCTCAAAAGTCATCGCTGGCAGATTATAGAAGATAATGCCACATATCATTTCTGAAGCACAAGCAGGGTTTATTCCTGGAAAGAAAATAGTTGATAACATCATATTAGCTCATGAATTAGTCAAGGCTTATAACACGAAACATATTTCTCCTAGATGCAAGTTGAAGGTTGACATGATGAAAGTCTATGACTCAGTGGAATGGGTATATTTGGAGCAACTATTAGAGTACCTATGCTTCCCTACAAAGTTCATCCAATGGGTGAAAACATGTGTGTCAACAGTGAGTTACTCGATCATGATCAATGGTGAATTGACAAAGCCTTTTGTAGCTGCCAAAGGACTTAGACAGGGTGACCCCATGTCACCATTTCTATTTGCTATTGCAATGGAATACTTAAACAGACTACTTAGAGGATTGAAGCAAGATAAAGATTACAAATTCCATCCAAGGTGTGGCAAACTCAACACAACTCACCTCAGTTTTACCGATGATTTGCTGATGTTTGCCAGAGGTGATAGTAATTCAGTTCAAGCTTTGCATGCCTGCTTTAAACAATTCTCAGCAACCTTTGGATTACAAGACAATCTCACTAAGAGTGCCATTTATTTTGGTGGTGTGACACAGACAGAAAAGGAGAAAATTTTACAATATACTGGTTACTCACTAGGGGAACTACCTTTTAAATACTTGGGGATTCCTCTGGACACGAAGAAGATAACTGCTATGCAATGGCAACCACTGATCGAGAAAATAGTAGCAAGAATTTTCTCTTTGACTGCTCGAAAGCTGTCTTATGCTGGTAGAGTGTAGTTAGTACAGACAGTGATATTTGGCATTCAATCCTATTGAGCTCAAGTGTTCATTTTCCCAGCTAAAGTGATGAAATTAATAGAGGCCTATTATAGAAGTTATATATGGTCTGGCACCACTACAATTACAAAGAGAGCATTGATAGCTTGGGAGAAAATGTGTCAGCCTAAATCAGCAGGAGGCTATAATCTAATGAATCTACAAGTGTGGAACAAGGCAGCCATCACTAAACTTCACTAGGATTTGGCACAAAAGAAAGATAAAGCTTGGATAAGATGGATCCACACATACTACATCTAGAGGCAAAGTATGCTGGAAATGAATATACCTCAACAGGCAAGTTGGACGGTGAGGAAGATTATGGAAGCAAGGAAGATAATACAACAAGTGCCAGAAGTAAAGCAAAGACAAAGTGTTACTAAACAGATTTATCTAGATCTGCTGGGAAACCACGACAAAGTGGTATGGAGATCTTTGATGTTTCATAATAAAGCTAGACCTAAAGCAGTATTCAGAATGTGGATCCAAATGCCATGGAAGAATGTTAACAACAGATAGGTTAACTAAATGGGGAATCCAAGTAAGTCCAAGATGCAGTTTATGTAATAGTGCAGATGAATCACATATGCATCTATTTGGTGAATGCAGCTTCTCCAGAGCAGTATGGTGGAGATTACTGAGATGGCTACAAATGTGTGATGCTCCAGTGAACCCTTGGACGCAGGTGGTTACATAGGTGATTATACAATCCAAAGGAAAGTCGTGCAAAGCTAGAATAGTGAAAATGATATATGCTGAATACATTTATGGGATATGGAAGGAGAGGAACAGTAGGATTTTTGAAGAGAAATCAAGGAATGAAGAACAAATAGCTAGAGAAGTGGCATGTATATGCAACATTAGAGCACAAGGGATAGTAAGAGTAAAGATGCAGCAGCTTCAATTCTGAAGGCAAGAACAGCAACTGACCAGTAACACTTATATAATTTCCATTTTGTGCTGCTTATAGTATAGGTATAGTGATACAAGAATGTAAAGAATATAGCAAATCGAGGATGACTTTGCTGATTTGTAATGACTTCTTTGGTGATTAATGAAAATATAATTACAAAAAAAATACATTGTCATTCGTAGTATTGAATTGAATGTCTTTTGTTAGCATTAGTATTGATTTGATTTTGGTTTGGCTTTTGTTAGCATTATTTAAGTTACTAATATTAATGGCTATAAAACTTATTGGAACATTCAAAATTCTAAGTCCAGCCTTAAAATAATATCTTAAAAGATAAAATTATGAAAAAATTTAAGAAATATTTATTAATTACATCACAATAAGTATATTGATATATTAAATATATCTAAAATATCTATATATGTAATGTCGGGTTGATTTGGTTTCGGTTTGACTTTCTTTAGTTAAAACCAAACCAAACCAATTATGATCGGATTTTTTTTCTCGGTTTGACTCGGATTATCGGGTTGGTGCGGTTTGTCAGTTTCCTTGTACACCCCTAGCAATATATAATGGTTTTCGGAAAAACAAAAAGAGGAAGAAATGATCAAGCACTAAAGTTGAAACTTCAACGTTATCGCTATGTAGCGATAAACTTATAATTGTAATTTTCAAAAATAAGTGCTAAAATTGTAACGTTGACTTTACTGCTTAGTCTTAAGTATTGCAGTTGTCACTTTGACTTTTTTGATATAGCCACAAACTCTTTGTTTGGACACTAAAAAAGACAAACGAATCAAACTTTTAACCCAAAATGATGACATTTAAAATTTTAAATCGCGTTATGAACTTAAAAGGAAAAAAGAAAAAAAAATAGGAAAATCAAAATTCTACGTATTGTACTGTAAAGTAACCCAATATCACTATTAGGTTTAGAACATCCCTGATATTTCTTCACTTAACAGCAGTTGTTCAACTTATTTCTTTTTTTTAGGCGAAGGATATAGTAAAATATTTTTATAAGAATTAAAAATTCAAATTAGCTTACGAACCTGGTTATGCCCAAGGCTATATCTAAAATATTATATTGTAAAATTGTAAAATTCAGTTATATTTGCATCATGGCAACTACCTTTTACGTCTAATAACTATGAATCTCTAGTCACTATGTTTAAATGCATTGAACATGTACAAAAGTTTACGATTAGTGATGCCACATATATAATTAAAATATTATAAGGGTCTAATCATGTCTTAATTCAATAATCTCAGTAAATTAAAGTCTTGTAATTAGGGAGTGATTTTAATCCGGATAATGTTTTGAAGCTTCCTGCCACTGATTATTCATGATTAAAACAAAAATAAGATAATAATACCAGATCTTTGCACTAATTTGGTGGGACCCACATATTGCTTACCATACTCTATCTCTAAATCATATATAAATCGAGATCATTATCTAATATTAAGTATTAACCTGCTAAATCTAATCAAAATCTTTTGCTTGTTTTTTCCTTTTGGAAAGATGGAAATTTAAAGTTAGCAATTTTATTACTATGAAATATGAAATTTTTGAGAGGGCCTCTATTGTGTATTTCGGTATATGAATCCAATTTAACTGTCACTCTGTCAGTGGTGATGTCTACTCGTTGGATGAATAAATGTTGCAACTGTTCTAGATATAGTACAAAGCAATTTTAGTCCTTTACATTTGCCAACAGTATATTTTTGTCTTCATCAAATATCTTTTTTTAAAAACTTATATAACAAAAACTGTATAAAAAAGGTTTAATCAAAAATACTGTTTACCCTCAAATACGAATGACAATTAAATTTATATTGCGATTTTAAAGATATGTGATTTCGTCCAATACCAATTGATAAGTAAGAAAATAAATGAATAAATTAGAGAATAAAATAAATCAAACCAGTATGCTAGCCAGGTCTCGACCTCGACTCGGGATAGTCTCGAGATGGAATAGCAGGAATAGTAAATGATAAAGCAACTCTGATGAACAGTAAGTGAAATAGCAGGAAAGTAACGAGTGTATATATTCTTATCTGTGCACAATGATGATTACAAATGAATGGGATCCCTCTTTATATAATAGAGGAGTCCTAAATAAGGTACACTTCTAATTATAGTAGGAAACCATATTAACATCTGGTTAACCGCCGTAGATTGATCCATTCCGAGATTCACGCCATGAACCTCGACCAATTGTGGATATCTCGCCTTTTCCGTTATCAAGCTATACCGATGTCACTCGAAGTCTGTCTCTTTTTGGCCGCAATTGACGTCGACCTCGGTCCGAAAAGAGGCTTCGATTCCGGACTCGACGTTCTAGCTCCTTGACGCGATAATCCTATCTCGATCAAAGAATGAAATCGGATAGCCCCGATTTCTACCGTATACAAATACCAGGCACACCTTGTAAAATCATAGACGCCCGCAACATTAAAAGCTACACCAAACACCATAAATTAATTAAAAGAATAGCTGAAAATGCACCTCAAAAAGTTGCACAAGATCCAAATATATCAAAAACGGTAAACATGTACCTCCACATGTGACTTCATCTTAAATTCTTTTTTCATAGTTTTCGTTAAATGTAACAATAATTTTTTTTTTAAAAAGTATTTATTAAAGACTAAAAATGCTTTTAATAAATTTAAAGGACCAAAACTGATCATAAATATCGCTAAAGAACCATATTAAACATCCCCCAAACATAAGAGACCCTTTTTGTCATTTTCACTTAATATTGTTTTTCTTCTAGACTTATGTACATTTGTATTAAAAAATAAAAAAATGTAAATATAATCAGACCACATTAATTTCGGATTTGCTAACTCTAGATTCTGAACTCACCTTTAAGGGTTAATTTGGGTGGAGAAAACACATTATATGTTATTCCTTATGTACCAACTTACGTAATTATTTCTTTATTAGTTTGTTCTAAAAATAATACTAATGTATTTTTATATTTAAAAGTAATTAACTATAAATATCTTATTTTTCTCTTAACGACAAGTTCCTATATAGCAACACCCAGGTCATGTCATGTCTAATTTTCTTATACTTTTATAGTTATGTTTACCGTAAAACGGTACAGTTGAATTTGTGACGTGGTTTATAGACAAGTGAATCGATTTGATTCCAAAATGATAAATAAATTAGATAAAATGTAAGACTTAGTGTTGAGATCGAGATAAGACAACAAATATCTTGATTCCGGGAGCAGAGCTTTCAAAGGCAGTAATCAGAATATCAATAGACAGAAAATAAAAGTGTTATTGAGCTTAAAATAATGTGTACCATAAGTTTGTCAGAAAATCCGTCCCTTACAATGGTTATTGAAGCCACTATTTATAGTTATACCTAGGGAACAAGGTCCTAGGATCAAGATCATCTTAAATGACAATTATGGGTGTCATTGATGAATGTGTAACGGCAGGCTGTGAATGCCAAAATTCTCTATAACGGATTGTGTATTCAATACTGAGGAATATTCTTCATTGAACGTGATCAGGTGGTAAACATTTGTTTGTCTTCATTAGCAATATTCTCTTCGGGATCTTCCCGGTTCCAACCAAAGCTGCTGTCCCTGGTCTAGGTTTTTACTCGCCTTGCTTTCCGTTTGTCTCCGATTTCGCGTGTCACTCTATTATTCAAGTATTTAATATGAACTGATTTTATCCTATACAAGTTACACAAACAATATGATATGTTTAAGATCATAAAATTTAAAGTCTTTTTAAACTCGATACTGAATGAAACTAAACTACACAAATTGGATTTGGAATAGTAGGAATATTTTATATATTTCAAGTAAAATTGGTGGAATACCTAAATTGATGGCAATGAGTACGATCTAAGAGGCTAGTTGCAAGCTATAGGGTGGGGTGCCACACTTGGATTGGCCATCCAAAGCTTTTTTCTATTATTTGACAAAGTCCACTAATAACAAGTGTGCTTATTATTCATACTTTCCTTGTGTTCCAGATTCATTTTACCTCGTGTACTATAATAATTCAGAGACAAACGTGCACGTCCAGCCCTCATTCCATATATCTTGTACTTTATAATTATATATTTAATCTTTTTATCCATTAGTTATCCATTTTTCAGTGAATAATATAGGTCTTATTCATAGTTGATGCGTTTTTAAAAAGTTCATTATCTAACATATTTTTTAAATAATAAAATAAGTAAAAATCTGTTTTCTTTTAACAATTTTTCCACCACCAGTCACTACTATTGGAAACAATAGCAGTTATGGTTTTACAATGACATACAAATATTTCCTCTAGACAAAATTGTACAATTTTTGATGCCCTATATATATATATATATATATATATATATATATATATATATATTAGAAACGCGAATGTGCTTAGTGAAATGTCGTTCGCCTTTTTCACCCTTTAAAAATAGAGCTCACACTAAGACAAAATAGTCATGTGATTATTTTTTCTAAAATTTAGGAATCTAAAATCAATTAAAATTATTATTATTAATTATTTTCTTATATAAACAATGTAAAAATTTCTAATATTAGGACTTTAAAGCACTAAAATTTAGTACTTATATAGGTGTGCACGCGTTTACATATTTAAGGAAAATTACTAACGAAGCATTAAAATACTAAACTTCTTTTTGAAAACTTTTATAAGTGTGCCATGCAAGAACACCCATTTTTATATTAGACGAAACAAAAAGTGTAGATAGCCAAAACAAAAAGTATACAAACATATTTTATATTAGTTACAAATTATAATTCTTTATTTAAGAGTTGTCTACGAATATCATATTATGCGTCTGCACTCCAATACCAGATCCTATATTAAGATTTAGCAGCTAAATACTACTCTAACAATGTTAATAATTTAACTTATTTTAAGGTACATTAACAATATAAATAATGTTTAAGCAAATTTTAACTCATATCATAATGATATAAATATTATTTTATTTGTTTCCAGAAATAAATTTTGTTGGATTTAAATATTACTAATGTAATAAAATTCTTTGTATGATAATTATATCTAGCAATATATGGAGCATCTTATTGCTTTTCGTATTCTTCAATTTGAGTTCAATAGGAATAACATAAAATTTATATTAGGTACTTTGAGCAAATAAAATTTATTTCCTCAAGGCTATGAGAACATAGTATAGTTACGTGATATTTGACAAGTCAGTATATTATTTTACTCTATTTGAGCTATTAAAGCAAATGCACAACTTATATATCGAAGCTATGTAAAGGCATTAGAATACTTTTGCAAAATATAATTTTTTTTTTTTATTAAGTTCGCTAAATAGGATCAATAATCTTTATTGAGCTTTTATTTTATAACTCATCACATAGTTTATTAATTTTTGTGTAACTTTTTTCAAACTTTATATTTGTTAATATAAAAAACACGCGCAACGCGCGTTCTCTAAAACTAGTGCTAATTAAAGGTCAAACTAGACATAGAAAATTTCTTGTTTCCTTTATAATTAAAAAAATAATTTAATTTCTTCAAAAGGAAATGGAGGTCGGTGGCTGTAATTCGTCCAATATTTCCTTCAAACCAATGCTAATTAATATTTGGTCAAACAAAAAAAAAAAATCCTTCCGTGTCAGCTTGTTTACAAGCTCATTAATTCTCGACTCAAAGCAAAAAATATGTCTTTAAAAGTTGCAATATTCTCAATTTGTTCACATAGAGTTCAATATTATCAAAATTTTGTCCAATACATCACAAAAATTTTGTAAATTTTCTTCAAATATGGTGGCTTAGTTATAAAATGTTCATAGAGATATTCGTTTTTTTTCATGTTACGTGAAAGAGATTGATCGGACATAGAGTTTAAGAAAAAAGGAAAGACTTATAAAATTTGTGGTCTTAAATATTCCATCACATTTTATGGCTATACAGTCATATCATCAAGAATAAAATGATGAAATGTATTATTCTTTTTAATACATACACTAAAACAATGTGTTATATAAAATGACAAGTTTAAACTAACTTCATTCTTAAATATAAAAGGTATCATTCTTTTTATATACATACTAAAAAAATGTTATATTAATGGGACAAATGGAGTAACTAAAGTCCTCCTTTCTTTGTGATATGTGATAGCTAGTCGCATAAATACTAATTAGCTGCAACCAAAATTCACTAAAAATGCCAACGTGGAGGACTAAATCCAAAACCATCATAAAAAGAATGTGAAATGAGAGCAATAGATTGCTAGAAATTTGTCATAATAAAAAGGCAGAATAGCCTGGGAGACACTTGTACTTGTTCCGGTTTGTCATCCCGGTCCCTACACTCCATAAAGTTTCATCTAGACACTTCAACTTAATCAAAACAAGACTTTTGAACCCTTCTGACCGTTGACCGGGCTTATGTGGCATTGATATGGCTGAGGTGGAAGAAATAAGTGATTTACACGCACATTAGGTGCGTGAGCTGATGATTTTTCTTTATTAAAAAAATAAAATAAATAAATAAATAAATAAAAAATACTATTCTTCTTCTTCAGCCCCTACCGGGCCCCTTCGTTCTGCTCCCCCCCCTCCCCCCCTACCCCCCGTCTTCTTCTTCTTCAACCCCTTCCCCCCTCGTTCTGCCCCCTCCCTTTTCTCCTCATCTTCATCCCTTTCCCCCTTTCGTTCTGCCCCCTCCCCCCCTCCTCTTTTCTTCATCCCTTTCTCCCTTTCGTTCTGCCCCCCCCCCCTCTTCTTCAATCCCTTCCCCCTTCGCTCCTCCCCCCCCCCTCCCCCCAACCCCCCCCCCCCTCCTCTTCTTTTTCAGTCCCTTCCTCTATTTTTTCCGATGGTTTTAGCTTTCAAATTTTTTCACAGCCCTTTGAAATTGGGGTAGAGGAATAAGTCAAAATTCAAAAGACCTAATTCTCTGCTCATGTATTTTTCATGGATAACTAACTTTCTTTAAAAGAGGAGTGAAGGAAATAGTGGTACTCATGGTGGAGAAGCCATGGCAGGTGGGTTATTATTTTAAGAAGGTTGAGTGGGTGGGTTTGAAGAAGGGAGGAGGGGTTTTCTTTAATTTTAATTTTTTGCTTATTTTATTTTATGTTTTGTTTAAGAAATTAAAATTTTGTTAAATAATATTATTTTGGCATAGAATCTGATGTGGATGCTGATTTGTCATCCACGTCAAGCAAGTGAGCTTCACGCGATTCCGAAGAGTTTAAAAGTCTTGTTTTGATTAAGTTGAAGTGTCTAGATGAAACTTTATGGAGTGTAGGGACCGGGATAACAAACCAGAACAAGTACAAATGTCTCCCAGACTATTCTGCCTAATAAAAAAGAGTTGAAAGTGACAATAGTAAGTGTACGTTACTTTAATAGGAGGCAACTACGATAGCAACAGCGTCAAGTTGGTGCTAGTGTTGACCATTAAAAATTAAGGTGCTGGAAAAGGAAAGGCAAAGAGGGGTGGACAGCGAATTCAAGATTTAAATTTAATGGGTTTAACTTTTAAGATTTTTAATATTGAACTCATTGTACTGTTAAATTATGGGTTCAAATTTATTATTTATTAAAATTTTAGTAGGTTTTTAATTACTATATATACTTCGTATCGAAAATTATGGATTCAGATGAACTCATAATTGATAGCCTCTGTCCGCCCCTAAAAAGTGGGACAAGGTAATAGTTTCTATGAATACGTGGAAAAAAATAATATATATAGGAATCGACTATGTACCATGAATCTGTTGCCATCCTATATTGCCTAACCAAGTTTGCATTTGTTCATCACCAAGACTTTTGTGAACATTTTGCTTTTTGGATATTATATTATTGTGAGTTGTGACTTTATTTATTGTCGTCAGTTATCGTTATCTGGCGGCGCAAGATGTAATGGCATCTATTTTAATAAACTAATAGCATATCTATGGATGTACCAAAATGAATTAAAAATCATATGATTTTGCATCACAAGATCTTCGATCATCTGATAAAACAATTTATTAATTACTTGAAAATTTTCTCTTCGGCAAACGATTATATCTGTAGGTTCAACTGAGTTTATTACTTTTGGCTCAAATTATATATAGCGCGGCTAAAAATATTAAAATATGTGTATATACTAAAATTATGTTCATCCCCGAGCCCGTTAACTTTATATCCATAGTGTCTAAAGAATCATATTTCACTTAGGAATTTTTACCTCCTATAGCAAATGTTGATACCTTATTTATTTTAAATAAATATCATTTTAAAAAATTATATTCCATAGCTACATTTTGATTTTTATAGCCAAATATCTATTTATGGTTACCTCCTACCCTTAAGCCATAATATACGCTTTGTATTATTTTTCTCTCTCATTCTTTTAGATTCTTCTTCTTCAGCATTCTCTGTATCAATCTATCCTCGTTCTTCTCTTACAAAAACCCAACACAAAATCTACACATCTCTCACTCTTTGGATTTGAAATCAATGTGAACCCTGCTCCGAATGTTACCAGCAAACTGATCCAATTTTCAACCCTTCCGATTCCACCACCTACACTCGCCTCTCTTGCGACTCACCCGAGTGTTCCTCTCTTCATCTCTATATAAATCTCCATCTTCCTCTTCTCTTCGTCGTTCTAGGGTTCTGCCCAATCTGGGGTTTGTCGTCCCAATCCACAAGCGCCATTCAAATTCAAAGGCTGACCACGGCAGTTGGATTGCTGTTCACCACTTTCGAGGCAAGCGAAACTATCAGTTTTTTTACTGTACAGGATGCGTGGGAATAGTGAGATTCAGGGTTTATGCTCGACGGCGGACTCGCCGGAAATTAGGGTTTTCTCTTGAACAAAGACGATGGAGTTTGGGACTAAGCAACTTGATTTTCTGTTAATATATTTCAATATTTTTTCAACGTATCGCGCTGTATTTCCATGTATTTCATTGTATTCATTGTCTTTTTTTTCATTGTAATTCAATGTATCTAGCTGTATTCCATGTATTTCATTGTATTCACTGTCTTTTTTTCCATTGTATTTCAACGTATCCCACTGTATTCTATGTATTTCATAGTATTCACTGTCTCGCTATATGCCATGAATGTATTCATATGTTTTTTTAATTAATATAATTTATGTATTCAGATGTATTATATAATTTCTCTGAAGATTGCTATATTTTTGGGGTATTTTTCGGCTGAGAATCTTTTTTATAACTGGAAATACAAATTTTGTATGTTATAATTGAGTTTGTTGAGTTATTAGGAGTCTATTATGTTAATTGATTCACTTTCCGTGTAAAAACAGTGTAATCCCCTGTTTCACGCCGCGAATACAGTCGAATACAATAATATGTCCAGCTGTAATCCCATGTTTCACGCCATGAATACAGTCGAATACACTCGAATACAACAACTGATTAGTTGGACTTTCCTGATTCACGCCTATTTTTGCTACTGTATTCATGAATACAGTAACTTAAATACATCTAATACATCTTATAACAACAGAAAACGTATCTACAATCCGTAATATAGCTAATGGTATCTATATATAGCTAATGACTACTAAAAGATAGTGCTTTATGAAAATTTCTCTTTCACTTATTACTCCAATAAACAGAGAGATTGGGCAACGATTGAATAAAACCAAACCTTCACTTTCTTTCATAAAAAAACTTCCTAAATCGACTCATTTCGAATCAAATGAATTGGTACAACTTATTTTAAATAAAATCCGGTAACCCACCTATTGTAGAAGTAAGAAACTAAGAATAACGAATAGGGGCAACAAGAATGCCCTTATGGTGTCTAGTGTCTATACCTTCTGAAGTAGGGCTCTGACAGATGTCATCTTTTTTAATCTGACTCAAATATTCATTTAAAGTGTTTTTAAAATCGTAACTATCGTTATAGGGTGGTTGAACAATATATAATGTCTACACCACTCGCCTATTGAAGTTCGCTCGAGCACTCTCTGACGAGTTTTTCTTTTTCGATTCGGCTCAAATACCTATTTAAAGTGTTTTCGCCATCCTAGTAGGGTGGTTGAACAGTATACTTAGAATTTTCGGTGTAAAATTGAAAGAGTAAATTTGAACTTGAGACGACAGCAAACCCTTTACATGACGTTTCATATATGGAATTATTATTAAATCAATTTCTTCTCTAATTCTTCTTTTTCTTATTTTCTTATTTTCGTAATATAAAAATTGCAAGCTAAGGTTGGACTTTCTCACTCCTTTTTTTTTTTTTTCGGTGGGGAGGGGAGTGGGTGGGGTTGATTCCTTGTTTTATTGACAATCATAAAAAGTAAATACACTTTTCATTTTCTTTTTCTTCGTGGGTATTACTAGATTCCACCTATAATAATTAGTGTATAATCTATACCAAGTCAGTCTCAATATTAAGTAGCACGCTAGAGCTTCCAAATATATTATTGAAAACTTGACTAATTAATTCAGAATGCTACATATCATATTGCTCGATAGATTTTTCCATCACTTATCAATTTCCAAAAGCATAGGTAAGTATAAAGAAGTTTCGAATGAGCTTCCTATAAATATATTAAATTGACAAAAACAGATAATTAAACTTGAGTGAATGCGACTGTTAATTTAAACTAATATGAAAGTGATAGGAATTAATTTCCAGGATTCTACCAATTTTCTGCCTAATTAATGGCACTTATTAGTTGGAGGTTCAGGAGTCTCTTTGTCTATTGCACCCATAGATTCGTGGACTTTTTTAGAATGAAAAGCTTTCCTTATTAAGTAAAATTACTTATGCAAATTTTAACATTTAAAAATTTATTTTTAATTGATTTCTTCCTGTAGTTGGATATTGGCAGAATTATATTACGGGCAAAATATATAATATATGAGCTCGAAAATCTATTTTCTTAAAATTCATATAATTCATAAAAGAAAAGAAAATAAGATGGAATGATAATTAACTGAAAATTATTTAGATTCAACTAAAAGACGATTGGAATTTGGCATCTTGACTACTAGGTTGTCTTTACCACATTAAGCTCTGATTTCTTGATAATGTTTCAAGAGTTTAACATCACCTTGTTAAGCATTAGACTCAATATTCTAAGAGTAGTATACAATCATATAGTATACAATCATATAATAGCTAAAGAAAAACAAAAATTATTGAAGATATAATTATTAAATAAAAATATACTTTCTCTAATAATTTAAACTTTTAATGAGAGGGCCACATATTTGAATATTATATCAGAGCAAGTAGAGGTCTTGAGTTCAAGTCTCATTGCGATCTATTATTAAAAGGAATATACACTTGCTTGACAAAAACATAATATTGCTCCCCCATAAAAATGACTTGAAGATATAATTAAGTTAATAAAAGTACTCTTTTTATACCAATACTATGAGTTGGACCTTTCGCTCAATTAGAATTTTGTTTGTCTTGATAAAGTTGGATGCCAAAATTTCGAGAAAAACTGTGCCATACATTATTATCACGTTGATAAAAAAAAAAGTAAGAGAAAGAAGGTTAATATTCCACTTAATGTATGCATATTTTGATGAATATTGCCTCGCATTATGCTCTATCTCGTAGATTTCAGATGTGTAATATAATGATTTGGGCTAATTTGTAGTAATTCTATGTGTAGGAATCATTCGGATGCGATTTAGGACGAAAGTGCGCAAATTGGAGCGAAAATGGGAAGAAAAGGCGAAATGGCCCAGTTGAGCGCCACAGGCAGCGTGGGCCGCTACCTGTGGCGCACAAAACAGAATATTAAGAAGTTGAGCACCCGGGCCAGCGCCTAATGCTGCCCTAGACTCTCAAAACTTGAAAGTGTCCTATTTCGACCGGATTCGGTTATTTCGACCCCAAGACGCCCCAACTCATATAAAAGCCAACCTAAACCTATTTTGAGGGGAAGGACGTGACTTTGGGAGAGAAACAAAAGTACGAAACACTCGGGAGCACGGATTTCAATTCTTCCATTCTTCTTCTAGCGTTCATTAATTTTATATTTGAAAATATTATTTTTTATGATTGTATGAATATGAGTGGATAAGAACCCTATTATTCTGGGTCATGGGTGCTACATGAATGTTGACATTTGAAGTTTAAATTGACGAGTTTAATTTTATCATATTGGGTTGTTTATTTAATTTTGTTATTAATTATTTTGCTGAGTAGCTAACAGTGAAATACTATCTATGAATCTAGAGTTGAACTCGAAAGTGGGAATTCTAGATTGCATATAGAATTAAAAAGAGCAAGTTCTTGAACCCGGACATCAGAAAACAGATTCACAATTAGGATAGAAATATACCTAATTTCCTTGCTTTGTTGAAATACAGGAAGTGTAAATGCATTCTTGTTAGTCTTAATTCCATAGACATATACGTATTAAGTTAGCTTGAATAGGCGAGTAAGAACTCGACAGATTCTTATGAGTAATATCAACCCTGTCAATCAACAGTCCAGATAAATCATTTAGTCATTTCCAAGAACGCAACAAGATTGTCAGCTAGCCTATGACCCTGGAATATCCTCTCATATTGATTTTTATCCGAAATTGTTTAAGTGTTGCGGGCAATTTCTAGCTATTTCATTGCTTGATAGTTTCTTAGGTAGTAAATTAGTCAGTTACATATTTTGTGAGAAATTTCTTGAATCGATAAGTAGTTTGAGTTTGAATCAGTCAAAAGTTAATCATAAGTCTCTGTGGAAACGATACTCTACTCACTACTCTATTACTTGACGACCACGTATACTTGCGTGAGTGTGTTTGGTCGCACACAAGTTTTTGGCGCCGTTGTCGGGGACTTAAAAATTAGCTACTTGAGTAAGTTAAGCCTTTATTCGTTATTTTTTCAAGTTTTAATTTTCAGTTTGCCTTGTTTGTGTTAACGCAGGCTCTTCTCTTGAATGCGGAGGAGTAGAAGCGCAAACAACCTCCTTCCTCTTGATCCTGAAATTGAACGAACACTTCACAGAGTGAGGAGGGAAGTCGAAGCTAGAACTAGAATAGAAAGAGAGTTGGACATTGTAGTTCAACCACAGCCAATAGAGATAGCAGGTAATGAAGAGCGTCCGGTGCTAGAAGCTGCAAGGCCCAATCATGCTAATATGACAGGCTATTGTGAAGTCTTATATCACGGGTCACTTTGAACTCAAATAGTACATGGTGCAGCCGATTCATTCCACATGGAAATATGTGGGTCTATCTCATGAAGACCCGCAGTGGCACATTCAGAACTTCCTAGAAATTATGGATACTTACAATTATCCTAATGTTTCCAGGGACTACGTCCGGCTAACACTGTTTCCCTTTTCACTGCTGGGGGAAGCCAAATAATGGTTCCAAGAGGAGCCCGCGAACTCAATCCACACTTGGAATGATCTCGCAAGAAAGTTCTTAATCAAGTTTTTTCCCACTAAAAAGACAAAGTCGCTGAGGAACCAAATTCTTGGGTTCCAACAACGGGATGGCGAGACTCTTCGTCTAGCCTGGGAAAGATACAAGAAGCTACTTAGAGACTACCCACATCTCTGTCAGACTGATGAGGTATTGGGGCACACTTTTGTCGATGGGTTAGACAAGACATCAAAGATAAATCTTGATTTAGCTTGTGGGGTTAGTTGTATGGCGAGGCCGTATAGTGAAATCCAGCTCCTGCAAAAAAGCTTCACTGCTGATGATCATAATTGGCAAGGAGATGGGGAACCACGAAGAGCAATTAAACAGAAAGCCGCCGGTGTAATTGAGCTTGATGACTTCTCAGCCATGAGAGAAGATATAGCAAAATTGGCAAATCAGATGAATAGAATAACAATACACCAAACACAACAGATGCAACATGTACAACAAATGTCTAATTGCTGTGAATTATGTGGTAACAGTCACACGAGTGACATGTGGTCCACGAATCCTAAATCTATCTACTATGTGGGGCAATAGAGCAGAGGTCCGATGAACCAGCATGCACAATATGGAAACACTTACAATCCAAATTGGAAGAATCATCCTAACTTCTCCTGGGGTGGAAATCAGCCGACTCAGAATCATTATAGGCCCCAAGGAAATTTTAGACAAACTCAAAAGCCACCCCAGAAAATAGAAGAGAGTACGAATGACTTGTTGAAGAAGTTGCTGTTTGACAATCAACAACTCAGGACCGATTTCAAAAATCTTGAGAGACAAATGGGGCAGCTAGCATAACATCAGAATATTAGGCCTGCAGGGGCTCTTCCCAGTGATGCAGAGAAGAACCCTCAAGTTAATGCAATTACACTCAGAAACGGGAGAAATTAGAAGAAGTGCCAAAGAAGAGAAATAATAAACCTATACCTGAGGGAGAATTGATTCCTAAGGCAACACATGAGTGAAAGAAAGATGATGCAAGTTTAGAGCCAGTGAATGCTGCAAGGACACCACCAGCTTTCCCCCAATGATTGTAGAAGAAGAATGATGATCGCATGTTCAACAAATTTCTCTCTATGTTGAGCCAGGTTCAATTGAATATTCCATTAGTAGATGTACTTCGCGAAATTGTATGCTAAGTACATAAAAGATATAGTGGCTCAATAGAGGAGATTGACTGAATTCGAGAGAGTCGCACTTACTGAGGAGTGTACTTCAAGGGTCCAAAACAAGCTTCCTCAAAAGCTTAAGGATCCTGGCAGCTTCATCATCCCTGTGTGGATTGGTAATATCGATGTGGGTCGTGCTCTTTGTGATTCGGGGGTGAGCATAAATTTGATACCCTTGTCCTTGTTCAAGCAATTGGGTCTTGGAGCTCCAAGACCAACCACTGTGATGTTGCAACTAGCTGATAGGTCCTTAGCCTACCCTGAGGGAGTGATTGAAGATGTGTTACTACAAATTGGGAAATTCATCCTCCTAGCGGACTTCATTATCCTAGATTATGAGGCTGATGAACAAGTTCCAATCATATTGGGACTACCTCTCTTGGATACAGGTGATGCAATTATTAAAGTGAGAGAGGGAAAAATGACTATGAGGGTGGACAACGAGGAAGCAGTTTTTAATGTCTACAAGGCAATCCAACTTCCCCGCCATTATGAGGAGCTCTCTATGATATCTGTTGTGGAGGTAGATGAGCAACTTATCGACACGAGTGTATATCTAGACGATTCTCTAGAGAAAGCACTCATGTTGTTCGATAGCTTGGAGATTGATGATGAGGTTGAGGAGATGATACATATCCTAGATGCATCATGTGCTTACATGAATGGATCAAACCCCTTTGAGCCTATATATAGGCCAAGTGGTCCTCATCCAAAGCCGTCGATTGAAGAAGCTCCAAAATCGGAACTTAAACCCTTGCCCCCTCACCTTCAATATGCTTATTTGGCTGGTTCTGACACTCTACCTGTAATTGTTTCTTCTGACTTGTCTAAATTGCAGGAAGAAAAGCTGTTGAGAGTGCAACGTGAGCACAAGCGAGCAATTGGGTGGACGATGTTTGACATCAGAGGCATTAGTCCAGCCTTCTGCATGCATAAAATCCACATGGAGGAAGGGCACAAGCCAAGTGTAGAGCAACAACGCCGCCTAAATCCAATCATGAAAGAGGTGGTAAAAAAAGAAGTGATTAAGTGGCTTGATGCATGTATTGTATTTCCAATCTCTGATAGAAAATGGGTAAGCCCCGTCCAGTGTGTTCTAAGAATGGGGTGATGACTGTAGTGGTTAATGAAAATAATGATTCCCACAAGAATTGTGACTGGGTGGAGAATTTGCATAGATTATAGAAAATTAAACAATTCCACCTGAAAGGACCACTTTCCCCTCCCCTTTATTGATCAAATGCTTGATAGATTAGCTGGACATGAATATTACTGTTTCCAAGATGGCTATTCAGGGTATAATCATATTGCTATACCCCAGAGGACCAAGAGAAAACTACATTACATGTCCTTATGGCACGTATGCGTTTAAGAGAATGCCCTTTGGTCTATGTAATGCACCTGTGACTTTTCAAAGGTGTATGATGTCTATTTTTACTGACATGGTTGAAACATTTGTAGAAGGGTTCATGAATGATTTTTCTGTGTTTGGGTGTTCTTTTGATAATTGTTTAATGAACCTTGATAAAGTGCTTGCTAGGTGTGAAGAGACAAACTTGGTGCTAAACTGGAAAAAGTGTCATTTCATGGTACGTGAAGGTATAGTCTTTGGGCACAAGGTGTACAAAAATGGTTTGCATGTGGACAAAGCTAAGGTGGAGGCGATTGAAAAATTTCCCCCACCGACATCCGTCAAGGGCATTCGCAGTTTCTTGGGCCATGCAGGTTTTTATCGTCATTTCATTAAAGATTTTTCAAAAATTTCTTCTCCTCTGTGCAGACTTCTTGAGAAAGATATCCCCTTTAAGTTTGATGATGCATCTCTAAAAGAATTTGAGGAGCTGAAGGGAAGATTGGTGACTGCGCCAATTATCACTGCCCCGGATTGGGCGCAACCATTTGAGTTGATATGCGATGCAAGTGACATAGCAATCGGAGCTGTTTTGGGGCAAAAGAGGGATAAAAGTTTTCACTCCATTTATTACACGAGCAAAACTCTGAATCCAGCCCAGATGAACTACGCTATTACTGAAAAAGAATTGCTTGCAGTGGTGTGGGCGTTTGACAATTTCAGATTCTACCTGGTGAGATCCAAAGTCATCGTCTACACAAATCACTCAACTATAAGGTATTTGTTTGAAAAGAGAGACGCCAAGCCAAGGCTAATTCGATGGGTCCTCCTCTTGCAAGAATTTGACTTGGAGATTCGAGATCGAAAAGGAATAGAGAATCAAGTGGCTGATCACTTGTCCAGATTAGAAAATCGGGACCATGTAACTGGGGGGTCGATCAAAGAAACCTTTCTAGATGAGCAGTTATTGGTTATTACCTCGAGTGCAGGCCCGTGGTATGCAGACTATGTGAATTTTATTGCAAATGGGGTGATTCCACTAGAATTGACACCCGATAATAGAAGAAGATTTCTACATGATGTAAGGCCCCGTGAAATTTTTACTCAAAAACCCGAAATCTCGTAGTGCCAAGTTAGGAATATGTGTTAGAAATTTACAAACCTTTTGGATTGATCTGTGCATTAAAAAGTTAAGGAATAATGTTTTTCAGAAAAGCGCGTTTCTGCGGTCGATTATGCAGTTGTATAATAGCTATGCGGACCGCATAGTTGCCGCAGAGTGAGGCAGAATGTTGAGTAGTTTTGAGGTCAACTATGTGGCCAATTATGCGATCGCATAATCAATATGCGGGCCGCATAGTCATCGTATAACCTCCTTGGAATTTTGCGAGGGGCAGTTCTGCGGTGCATTGTGCGACCGCAGAACAGGTATGCGAACCGCATTTTTGTCGCATACTCGGGCAGAATGTTCAAGTTTTAAGGGCCATTTTGCGGTCCCTTTTGCAGGCCGCATAGCAGTTATGCGGTTGAATATGCGACCGCAGATTTAGTCGGGGCTCATATTTTCTAACTTTTAAAACCCGACCCCATCTCATTAAAAACACCCCATTAGACCCTTTTATATTATTTTCTACTGCATTTAGAGTGAGACAAGGAGTTCTAGAGGGAGAAACTAATTCTCACCAAGTCACTACAATCCTTGCCCAAATCTTTGAAGAATTTCAAGTAAAAATTGCTAGGCCTTCATCCTAAGAGGTAAGAACTTGTGCCCAAACCTTGATTTCAAAATTCCTATTAAAAGAAGTGATTAACAAGTGGGTTCATGGGTATAACGATTGATTATCTTGCATGCATGATTGATAATAGGGTATGGGGAGATTGTGAGCTAAAAATATAACGAATGGGGAGTAGGATGATAAAATCCCTCACAAAAAGGTCCTAAAATCGCAATGCACACTTAGTGCTTGATAATATACTCAAATGAGCTAGAATCTTAATCATCTCTCTTATTTTTGGTTTAACTTGTAATTCTCATAAAATAGATCGAAGTTGCTAAGAGTTCCGGAATTTTGTAAGAATTTAAGGAAAGCTCTATTGAGGTATGTATGGCTAAAAACCCCTCTTCTTAGAAATTGAGCTCCGTTGGTGTCCATGCAAATGTTTTAAGACTAAAATTTGATTGATGTATTGATTGTTCACATGAAATGGTGTTGCAACTATATATGCATGAATGGTGTGTCTCAATGTGTTCAATATACTATTCTTGGTAATTTAAAAACGTGTGAACAATATGAACCATATGTTGGAATGCCTAGACTTCAAGTCAAGATTAAAACTGAGATTGTTATGCCAACTATGTGAAATCTTATCTATGCTTACAACTTGAATTGCTCTTGTATGTGCCTATTATCCTAATTATCAAGGTTAATGTTGAAAGTAGAAATGATGTGAAATGTGGGAAAAAAGAGCTTGAGTTATGAAATGTGGCCTAGAGCCAAGTATAATGTGATAATTGTGGCCCGAAGTGCCTATGAATTGATATATGTGAAATAAAGATTGAAATGAGATGATTAATGAAAAAGGAACAACGTCCTGGTAAAACGGCCTAGCCGATCGGGTCGTGATCGGACGCCATGCCGCACACATGGTGGTATTGTGCTGATATTGAATCCAGAAAATGAGAATGAGATTGTGATCAATATACATGTCTCAAATGAGGCAACCTAGCCTATCGGGTCGTGATTGGCCTCCGCAAAAGAAAGCGGTGGTATTATGAATGATGATGAACAGTATTAAATGCCCCAACCTAAAGCTATGGAAATTGTGTGAAAGTTATATGATCCTTTTATTTGATGATGTGGTGATCGTTTAAAGCTTTTGATTGATCCTTGTGATTTCCTTGTTCTTGTATGATAGTTCTTTCTAATGAGATGGTGTTTAGTTATACATACTAGTACTATTCCATGGTACTAACATCCCTTTTGCCGGGAGCGCTACATCTTTGAGTGGATGCAGGTGGCTCCTTAGCAGACAGTGCCGGTCGTAGATAGCGGAGCATCCTCCACTCAGCAATCTTAGTGAGCTCCTTTTCTTCCAGGGGTGATGTAGTATGTATTTTGTTATAGATTTCCACTTTTGAGGTATAGCCGGGGCCTTGTTGCCGGCATTATCATAATTGTCTTTTGTATCTTTAGAGGCTCCGTAGACGTTTGTAAGGGTTATGTACGGGTGTTGGATGGGTCAATGAACTGTGTTGTAATTCTAAACTCTAGTTCTTCTAAATCGTATCTGTATGAAATCTTGGAAACTTAACGATGGTTTAAGGGTTGTAATATGAAATTAACTAACAATGTTGCATGTACGATCTTTCCTACTGTCTAAGTAAGCGAAAGCATGGTTTTCTTAATCATATTGAGTTGGGTAGAAAGTGTCCAAAAAGGCTTGCTCAGTTGGGTTCACCCGATTGAGCGCCGGTTGCGCCTCCCGAGGTTGGGGCGTGACACATGATGTGAGGCTCTACATGTGGGATGAGCCATTCCTATATAAGAAGTGCGCAGATCAGTTAGTACAAAGATGTGTTCTTGAGGAGGAGATGAGTGCAATATTGCATGACTGTCACGCTTCTCCATATGGAGGGCATCACGGTGGGGATAGAACCGCCCAACTAGTGCTGCAATCAGGTTTCTATTGGCAAAAATTGTTTAAGGATGCACACGCCTTTGTTAAACAGTGTGACAGGTGCCAACGAACTAGAACAATCATGAAGAAGCACGAGATGCCTTTGCAAAATATTCTGGTAGTAGAGATCTTTGATGTTTTGGGGGTTGATTTCATGGGACCGTTCCTATATTCTAATGGACACAGGTATATCTTGGTGGCAGTCGACTATGCGTCTAAGAGGGTTGAGGCCATATCTCTTCCTACTAATGATGCAAAGGTAGTGGTAAACTTTGTAAAGAAGCACATCTTCACACGCTTTGGGACTCCAAGGGTGCTGATAAGTGACGGAGGAACTCACTTATGTAACAAATTATTTAATAATGTTCTTGCAAAGTATGGAGTTAAGCACAAGGTTGCCACCGCCTATCACCCCCAAACGAGTGGTCAAGTGGAAGTGTCAAACAGAGAGGTGAAGCAGATTCTGGAGAAAACGGTAAGTGGAAATAGGAAGGATTGGGCCGAAAACCTTGACGATGCATTATGGGTGTACAGAACCGCATACAAGGCCCCCATAGGTGCTTCTCCGTATAAGTTGTTTTATGGGAAGGCATGCCACTTGCCCGTCGAGCTTGAACACAAAGCCTATTGTGCGATTAAAAAGCTAAATATTGATATGAACTTAGCCGGCGAGAAGAGGTTGCTACAACTCAACGAGCTTGATGAGTTTCGATTGCACGCGTATGAAAATGCCAAACTGTATAAAGAAAACCAAGAGGTGCCATGACAAGCACATCCAACATCGCAAGTTTGAGCCAGGTCAAGAAGTTCTCTTGTTTAATTCCAGGTTGAAGCTTTTCCCCGGAAAGCTTAAGTCTCGATGGGTAAGTCCTTTCATTGTGGTAAGTGTGAGGCCTCATGGAGCGGAGAATTGCATGATACGAGCTCAAGGGATACTTTCTTGGTAAATGGGCAGAGAGTAAAACATCATTGGAGTGGTGAAATTGCATGTCACAAGACCTCGGTGGACTTGACTGATGCTTGAAAAACGTGTTGAGTCGTGCCGCGACACTAAATCGGGTGCTTGTTGGGAGGCAACCAAAATTTTAATGCTTTCGTAGCTTAGCTTTTTGTTTTCTTTTAGTCAGAGTAGACTAGTTTTTTGTTTTCTTTGTAGTTATAGAAATCATAGGTGAGAATAGTGTGGGGTGTGTGTAATATATGTATTAAGTGCTCGGGTATGAGAAAATTTAACAAAAAAAAAATTAAAAAAATAAAAAATACTGTGAAACAGCGCCCAGGCTAGTGCCCCACGCTTCCTGGGGCGCAAAAACCAGTATGTGCGTAACCCCAGCGCCAAGCCCAACGTGGGGCTCTAGGCTGGGGGGTCAGGTAATTAAAATTTTGTTTTTATTTTTTATTTTCGTTTAGTTTCTTTTTAATTCTCTAGGACCTAACCCATTACCCGACCCGATTACCCATATATACTAACATAATAACCCAAACCATTCCCCCATGTAACTAACATAACTCTAAAAATACCCAACCCAAACTCCCACTCTCTCTCCTCGTTACTCTCCCTCTACCCGCTGCCTTCTCTCCTCTTCTCTCTTTGACTCTCAAGCTCTCAAGTTCCACAATTTTATTGCTCACTTCCCTCTCAAGGCTCAAAGGTATATTCCTCATCTTCTTCTTCTCTTGTATATTGTGAGTTTTTGTGTGTTGGCATGACTTCCATTCTCAAAAGACCCAAAATCCCCTAGGTCTCTTTGATATTTTTTGTAGTTAAGGTTGGTGGCCCTATTGTACACGAATTTAGTTGCCAATATTGGTTTTGAAGTTTTATTTGATGTAGTAAGCTACAATTCCCTCTACTTCATTTAAAATTGGTATGACCACCTTGCTCCACCATTTTTGAAATAAGAGAATCAAAATTGATGCCCACAAGGTATTTGCTAAAATGCCTAAAAGAGTGAATTGAACACCGGTGAATTTTGAGTAGCCGAGTATAGTTGTATATGATGTTGGGCGAAGTGTGGGGTGTTTGGGGGTATTGTATCTTGCTATAAACTCTTGTAAGTAGTAGTTAGTATACTATATTAGTGTAGTAATGTGGACTTTATCATTACTTGCTTGCACTACGGTAAAGTTACGGCGATGGTAGACTACTTGAATTGTATGGCATGGGGAAGTCTTGAGTACCTATCGCCTTGTGATGAAACATTGGTGAAATTTGAACCACTCTTGTGAGTAGATTATACATAGCCTTCGGTTTTAAGTGTGGGGTCATCTTGGCTTCTCACAATGACCTTGGGTGAATTTCTTGATTCATTCTTACATTTGTGTTTGTCGTGTATGTAGGTTGCTATGGCTCGTGACAGTGCCTCCAAAGGAAAGCGGGTGGGAAAGTCCTCCACTACTGCTCCCCTCCCAAAAAACGCAAGCAAGGTGAAGGTTCTTCTCGGCAAGCTAAAGGAAAACAAGTTGCTGGTGGCTCACAGCAGGCAACATTGCAGTTGAGGCCTCGTTTGAAACTACTGAGTGATGCTGCTGTCGCATAGCATAGGGACTTCGTGCCATATGAGCGGTACGTCTCCGAATGGGGATCAATATGAAGTCCTTAGAAAAGAACTTTCTGGAGGTGCTTGGCCTGTTGCGAGCACTGAACATGGACAAATTCCTTGAATGCCCCGGCCATGCGAATTTGAGCATGGTGCGAGAACTGTATGCTAACTGGAATGTGGACTTGTTCAGATCACATGTCCAAGGAAAGGATATACCACTAGATAAACGATCCTCATGTGACTTCTTAGGGGTTGAAAACTGTGACCGGCGGAGGCTAAAGAAATTTGTCAAAAGGCCAGGCTACACGGCGATACGTCACACTCTCTGTGGTGTTGATTCGACTGCCAAGTGGAACAAAGCTAAAGGCAATATCCATCTTGATATGGTTCGCTCTGATTTTAACAAGACGGCTAAGGTATGGCAAAACCTCATGCTGGCTAGATTAATGCCCGTTGAGCATAACAGCGAACGCACTCGAGCTCGAATACGTGTGATATACTTTTTGATAACCGAGCGACCCATAAATATGGGTGAGATCATGCACCCGCTTTGGGCAAAGGATAAAAAGGTTCTTCTTTGGAAACCTTCTGACGCAGTACATGCTATCCCTTGAGATACCGGAGTACCCTGGCTATGATGAGGTGGTGGAGGCACCAAAGGCATTGCTAGACATTATATCCTTGCTGGGGTCCACATCTAAGCTAAGCCAGGCTACGAGGAATGAGAGGATGAAAACTTCAACATATATCTTTATAACTCCCTCAATGTGATGATGCGCAGGCTAAGGGTCTCGGATGAGGAGCGCATGCATTTGCGAAATGATCTCTCGAGTTCTTCTAAGGAGATGTTGGGCATAGCACAGGGCATCCCATTCATCTGTCTGAGGATGAGAACACTCACAAGGGATCTGATGCTGAAGTAACGGGGCCCATGGATTTGGTACCCCTAGGAGCGGATGAGGATGAGGAGCCCATAGCCGCGACTGGTGAGCATTGTGAGGAGGTGGACTCCGATTAGCAGGGAGTTCTTTATTTCCACCTTACTTTGCTTTGAATTTGTTATGCATCGGGGACGACGCATTGTTTAAGTATGGGGTGGGGGAATAATTCCTGAGTTACAATTGTATAAATTTTTTATTGTTATTGTTATTATTTGTTTTATTATTTTTAGCTTAGTTTAGAACTCACATAGTCTAATTAGCTAGTAGAAAAGATCAGAAAAAGATCAGACTTTTTCCGACGATGGATCTGTTGGACAATTTTCTTGAGGGATTAAAGTCCGATTAAAAATACCAAACAGATTTTTTTTTGTTCTTTTTAGGATAGTTAGGTAGTATACCTCTTTTCTAAGGGTGTAGCTCGAACCGAGTGTTTTTTGTTTGTTTTTATTTTTATTTTTTTAGGAGTAGGATAGGGAGAAAACTGAGGTGCTCTAAGGTACCTGTTGACATGTTTGGTGTTGGCATGTTAAGCTATGGCATGCACTCTGTCTTCCTGAATATTTGATTTGAATCGTAATGCCCAAGTAAACTAAGTAGCCTGCTCTGTGATGCCTTTTTCTCAGTTGGTTGACTTGTATGCAATCTAGTGTATTAGTGCTTAAAAATTCTCAACTCGCTATGCTTGCTTGACTTGAGAGTCGAACAAAACCGTCTTGATTGAGTCTAGTGCAATGTATGTGTAAGGATTGGTGATATTCTTTGCTATCTTGTGTTGTCTAGAACTTGTCCTGTGTGTTAATAGAAGCGAAATCGTTAAGTTGTGCTAGTTTAGGAGATGATGTAGGCGTTTCTTGCTTGACCATAGAGGTTCTTGTTGTCGCGCCCCCTTTTTCCTCGCGGAATCCGGGTTTCGACATTTTTGGGACAATTCATTTCCTTTTGGGAAGGGGCATGGAATTTGAAGAGTCGCCACCTAACGGATCTAAGGTGCGTTAGGGCACCTAAAGCAAATAACTCATAAACCGATTTGCATTACAGAATATTGGATAAGGGCTCAAAAATAACCTTGAGGGGAAGGTGTTAGGCACCCCTCGAGGTCCACAACGGTGGGTCCCGGCCAAACTCGAATTAAGTGAATTAGTCTTATAAACAAATAAAGCAATTTAGACAAATAGAGATTATTTCTAAAACAAGGAGTAAAAGGGGGTCCTAGGTTTTTAGCCTATAGGATCACTTCTGTGCAATACTTGGTAATCATCCCCAAGTTGGGGTGCTACACATAGCATTAGCGCACAGGTCATCATTTCCTTTTACTACCCAATTACCCCTCCCCTTTGTTTATTACCTAAGCGTTCTAATAACATCTGATACGTGCCCTATGCATGCATTACGCGTCCCTTGCCTGTGGCCTTGGAGGTATTTAGGACCTCTATTTAAGGAAGTTCTAGACTCACTATGTTGTTTTAAAAGGAGAAAACTAAGCGACAAACAAAAGCCAAATAGGAGTATCACATAAAGATGCAATTAAGGGGGCTCATATCTACCTCCACAAATAGACAAAACAAATGCACGCCTGAAACAAACAGTTTTTAAATGATTTAGAGTCCTATAGCAGAATATCTAGATGAGCACAAAATATGCAGCGGATATATTAAGGCGAGTAAATACCTAACCAGTTTGCCTACTGATTCTATTACTTACTGAATCTGGACACGTTTCAAGCAGTCAAACAAACACAATTTTTTAGCAATTTTAGGGTTTTAATTATCCTACAGGCTTGCCTAGGCGATAACCGGCAGGATCCTATATGCATGACATTTAAACGTATTGTAAACCAATGACTATTTAAACAAGCAGATTTTATCCGTTTACACCCTATAGGCACGCTGTCTATGTGCTGAAAATGATCACAAGCATTACAGAACTGATTTTACGTGTTTATCTCTATGAGCATGATATCTAAGTGCGGAAATTAATTTTGAAACCTTACAGGCAAGGTATCTAAATGTAGAAATTAATTTCGAAACCTTATAGGCACGGTATCTAAATGCAGAAATTAATTTGAAACCTCATAGGCATGGTATCTAAATGCAGAAATTAATTTGAAACCTTATAGGCATGGTATCTAAATGCAGAAATTAATTTTTGAAACCCTATAGGAATGGTATCTAGATGACTTCAGTTCCTATAGGCGGGATCTCTATTACTCATGCATAGACGGAATTCTTAGAGTGCATTGACAGGAAAAATGGTTATTCGAACAGTCAATAGCCTATAGACATGGTTACTAATGCACATTGGATAAAAATACGTGCAAATCCTATAAACATGATGTCTACTGTGCAAAAATAAACGTAAAGCCCTATAACAGGATTACTGATATGCAGATGTGCAGAACAGAGTCAAAACAATAAGACATTACCAGCATAATCAAATCCTATAGGCATGTTCTCTACCCAATCCCAACAGAGGTATATAAAAATCCCTCCCAGCTTTAGTAATAACCCCGATATCTGTTTTTTACAAGAATAATTATACAGACCAATATGACTTAATTACATAATGAAAATCACTATACTATAGAGAGCCTTCAGAGGCCCAACATCCACTTGGAACCAAGCCTCCAAACATAGCACCTCTGAGCATAGTGGTAGTCCATCCATGACACATAAAGCTGGTTCCTGGTGGTCAAAGTTCCCAAGGGCCTCAGGGACCCCGAGCAGTGCTCACACCAGAATCAAATGTTCAACACACAGTTCATAAAGGATTGGAAACCATCCCCAATGTGTTAGAGTTCGGAGGAGTCTCATGGACCCTAAGCAGTGCTTTTATTGGGGTGGCAGGACCCTAGTTAACTAAGAGTAGGAGTTGAAAATAGTGCACAAAGGCAGGGAGTAGTTTTAGTAAAGAAAACAATTTGGATCTCAGAAGTGCATAAGAACAGATTACCAGATTACAAGAACCACAAGCAACACACATTTAGCAGAAGCAGTTCAGCCATGAACTCCAGGAATCACACAACAGACAGAACAGAGTGACAATTAATTTGAACAAGGTTTCACATGGCCTTAATCCATAAGTTATTACTAAGTGAACAATATAGGCATATATTAATCATAGAACAGCATGCTGGGATCAAATTACTGATCAGACAATCATGCAGAAGGGTAACAAAAGTTGAGAGCATAGAAATCATGAGTTAGCGAGGAGTTTGTTAAGGGTGAACACTTAAAAACAGGGCAGAAATCATGCTAGTTGAGAAACAAATAGGCATAGGTCTAATTACATAAAGGCAGACATGCTGAAAACAAGAAGTACATAGGCCTAATTACATAGGAGTGGACATGCTGATTAAGAGTAAGAAGCACATATGTTTAGATACATAGAAGTAGACATGCTCATTAAGATCAATAAACATGAAGCACATAGGTCTAATTACATAGCATATTGAATGATGGTAGAAGTGGAGACATACCAGTTAAGAAACAGCAAATAGGAAGTTGAGAACAAGTAGAGTCCAATAGTCTAGCCTTGGCTTTCAGCCGGCTAGACAGTGCAGCAAACACAAGCAACAGAATCCGAAAGACACCCCCTTAAATTGGGAAGAATCAATTACAACTCAGATTGAGATTCAAATAAGGCAGGAAATAACCCTAAATTAGACCAATTCATCTAAATAAGGCAAGTAGTACCAATCAAAAGTTATAAGGAAAGCAGGTAAAATCACGGGGAAATACTGGTTTTAACAGGAAAATGTAATTCAAACCCAAATAAAATCAGTCACTCTATTTTTATCGATAGAGGTAAAAAATAACGGAAAAAATTAAAGTAACCAGTGCAATAAGTAGAGAAACTTAAGGGTTTAGAACATAGTCATGAGAATCAGTTGAATAAGAAAAGAAAATTAGGGTTAAACACTTAAAAAATTAGTATTTTCCAGAAACTTAAAGGGATGAAACCCTAGCTTTAGAGAAGACAAAAAATCGGTTAATAATAAGAAAACACAGAATTTTTTTAAAGAGAAATAACGAATAAACTTAAAATTATCTCAGATCTACAAGGACCTGAACAGATTCGAGTAGCAAGAGACTAGGGTTTTAAAAGAATGACAGAGATAAAATAAAATCTGGTTTGGAACCATAGATTCGATCCATAAACTCAAAGATAATGGTACTCACAAACGGATATGGCCATAGATAGCTTATGAAAAGGTTTGAACAAAATCTGAGTTGAGTCTCTTCGAGATTCTTTCATAAATCAACGTAATCGAACAACCAGAAGAGGTGAGAGGCTTGATAAGGCAGGAAATCACCAGATGACCCCATATCTGGTCAAGAATCGAAGGGGTTTGGGGGAGTTTTTGAGTGACGACGCTCTAGGGTTCGAGGGCGTCTGAGAGAGAAGAGAGGAGGAGAGGATTCAGAGGTGGCACAAATGAGAGAGTGAGTAAGGTTTGGGGGTCTTTGGGTTTAGAACGGAAAGGCTAACATGGACCGTTGATCTCAGTGATCAACGGCCACGATTAGAGGAGGTTCTGGGTCGGGTTAAAATAATTGGGTTATTGGGTTTGGGCTAAGGCGGATTGGGCTAGGGTTTTAAGTAATTGGGTTAGTGTAATTGGGTAAGGTCCGAAAATGATTAAGGAAAAGGGGCTATTATATAAATACCCAATTACTTGATAAGATAATATATAAAAATAGCTAAAAAGTGATAAAAAATGATTTTTACGCATGAAGATGATTTAAAATAATTACTTAGCATTATAAAAATATAAAAGGTTATTTTCTTGTGAAACAAGGTAATTATGGACACATGGGCTATTATTGCAAAGTTATTGCAAATATAGCCCTAACCTGTACATATGGCTATTCATGAAATAATTAAAGCTTAGTATAAATATAAGAATGATAAGTTAAGCAATAAAATTATCATAAAACCTATTGGTGATGCAATTAGCAATTATTTATATAATAGAATGCTAGAATTAATTAGTAAACTCCTTTTAAATCTTTTTTTTCATTGTTCCCAGGGATTTTTTGGGGAATCTGCTTAACTCAAATTCTCTCAAAAACGGTACAACAGATGGCGCAGCGCCATCCATTTTCTTGCTCGTTAGTGCTGTTTCTTGATTTTTTAGAGAAGGGGTGGAGCTTGAAGAAGCGAAGCGAGCCTAGAGTAGCAGCATATTATGTTTTTTCAGTTTTTATGACCAGAAATTCTTTCTTTATTTTCCTATAAAATTATTCTCTGGACTTTTTATCAATATGAGGTGATCGTAACACAATATATAAGACTCATGATTCAAGTAATCCAATCTTCCAAATTACAGAAATTATAGAAAAATGTTGGTTGATACTCATGCCCTGAGTTTTCGGGTAAAAATATGATGACCAATTTTGATCGAATGGGATGTTCTAAAAATATAGGTCGAACTCTGGTCTCCGGGCTGCCTACATATTCCTGATTTTACAGGAATCAGGCCATGTATAGTTCTGGATCCAACGGTGAATGAGGCCGATGGATTTGTTATAGGAATGGTAGCGAGTTTCAGAAAAGGTTCTTTTGTGAACGGTAATATCGGATGGAGTTATGATTATGAATATGAAGTATAACGGGTGTATCACAGGGTAGGTATCCGAACGGTTGTGGGGTAAAGGTGGGTAATTTATGGGGGTCGATTACGTTTGAAATAATGGTAAGGCACAAATGGAAACCGGAGCGAAGGTTGTTCCTGTTTGAAGACCAGTTACTTCTTGAATTACCTGCAAAACTTAAACCACAATGCATGCGAGTATATAGAGATTATTGCGAGAATTTAAACATGATACAAATTCCCTTTGGACCATGAAGGTTGTCTTTGGACAGTGAAGATGACGTCCTTAGACCATGATGTCCCGAGCCATGAATCATGAGATAAGAGATTCGCAGGCCATGAAATGATGTTCTCAGGCCATGAACATGGTGCCTCTGAATCATGACGCCTTTGAATAATGATGTGCAGTATGGAGGGATCCTCAGGGCATGACATGGTGTCTTCAGGCTATGAGGATGATGCCTTCGAACTATGACGCCTTTGGAAAAATTGGCTATACATCAGCCCATGAACTGCGGAGACATGATACCAAAGGTGACAACAAGACAGAGCTTAGTCTTGTGCAGAGTTCGGGGGCAGAGCTTAGCCCCGAGAGAAGAAGATAATGCAAGTTTGGAATAAAGAAACACTTATGCAGAGAGAGACAATGCTTAGTCCCGTAAGGAAGGCAATGCTTAGCCTTATGCAAATAGGAGGCAGGGCTTCCTCATGCAAATAGGGAGGCAGGGCTTAGCCTCATGCAAGGATCGAGACAGGGCTTAGTCTCATGCAAATATGGAGGCAGGGCTTAGCCTCATGCGAGAATCGAGACAGGGCTTAGTCTCATGCAAGGGAAGGCGGGGCTTAGCCTTATGCGAATAGGGAGGCAGGGCTGAGCCTCATACAAGGATCGAGACAGGGCTTAGTCTCATGCAAGGGAAGGCAGTGCTTAGCCTTATGCAAATATGGAGGCAGGGCTTAGCCTCATGCAAGATTTGAGACAAGGCTTAGTCTCATGCAAAGAGGAGGCAATGCTTAGCCTTATGCAAATGTGGAGGCAGAGCTTAGCCTCATGCAATATTTGAGACAAGGCTTAGTCTCATGCAAAGAGAAAGCAGCTTAGCCTTATGCAGTGAACAAGTAGCAAATAGGAGTAGAATATTTCTTAGCTGGAGAGACATTTGCGTCTGGTGACCTGATTGGTAGTGATTTTTATGTGTGTACATTTGCGAATACTCCTGTTATGTTCACCGTGCCTGCATCCAAAGAAAATTGTGAATTTTGTAGGGGAGGTCGGTTCGTGCTCTTGTCTTCTTGCTCTGCTTTGTTCTGCTTAGGGAACCCTGTTTGAGTTACCCTGGGTAACACCTAGCTGCCATAGAGTTTTCAAAAATATGCACTTATAGAGTTATTTTATTTTATAAAACATAGTGATATGTAATATCAAGTAAATTCGATGAACTAATCACTGTAACACATTTTAGAGACATCGCAGCTTCCTTGCGATAGAATTTTGAGGGTCCTCCTCAAAGTTCTGCCCCGGTTTGATCTTTTGGTCATTCTGCATGCCGCGAAGTTTGTTGAATCTGCTCCGGAATTTTGAGAATCCTTCTCAAATTTCTGCCCCAGTTACTTAACCGATTTCTGACTTTCTGGCATATGATGGCGTTGGCTGGACTTGCTCCGGTATTTTGAGGGCCCTCCTCAAAATTCTGCCCCAGTTTTTGGTTCTGGGGGAAATGAAAATTTTATTATGATATGACCGACCACAGGGTTGCCTACGTATCCCCTCTTAAACGGGAATCAGGTCAAGCGTAGTTCAATTACATCAGATGAATGAATGTAAACAATCTTAAATGTAGTATCTCTTGGCTGCATCTGAATAGATTGGTTTTGGCCAAACTTCTTCGTCCATTTCTGCAAGTATGAGTGCTCCTCCAATTAGCACCCGGTGAACCATATAAGGACCTTGCCAGTTGGGAGAGAATTTTCCTTTGGCTTCATCTTGATGCGAGAAGATCTTCTTCAGCACTAACTGTCCCGGTGCGAATTGTCTTGGTTTGACCCTTTTGTTGAAAGCTTTGGACATTCTGTTCTGATAAAGCTGACCGTGACATACTGCATTCATTCTTTTTCCGTCTATAAGGGCCAGTTGCTCGGCTGCATCACTAAGTTCGGCTTCCTATATGATCCTTAAAGAAGGAATTTCTACTTTGGCTGGAATGACAGCCTCGGTACCATAAACCAGTAAATATGGGGTTGCCCTAGTTGATGTGCAGACTGTAGTGCGGTACCCCAATAGGGCAAAGGGTAACTTCTCGTGCCATTGTCTGTGATTTTCTACCATCTTCCTTAGTATCTTCTTGATGTTTTTGTTGGCAACTTCCATTGCTGTAGAGTTTTTGTGCTTGATTTTGAAACTTTCACACATGGCTTTCATCAAATCACTGTTGAGATTGGCGGCGTTATCAGTGATAATGGACTCGGGAACCCCGAATCGGCAAACGATACGATCCTTGACAAAATCGCAATGACTTTCTTGGTTACAGCTTTGTAGGATACAACCTCTACCCATTTTGTGAAGTAATCGATGGCCACCAAGATGAACCGGTGCCCGTTAGAAGCGGTGGGCTTGATTGGACCAATGACGTCCATTCCCCAGGCAGCAAAAGGCCAAGGCGCACTGGTCGCGTTGAGCTCATTAGGTGGTACCCTTATCATGTCTGCATGTACCTGGCATTGGTGGCATTTCTGTATGTACCAGATGCAATCCGTTTCCATGGTCATCCAAAAATATCCAGCTCTGAGTATTTTCTTGGCTAAAACAAAACCGTTCATATGTCGTTCGCAAGTTTCGGCATGTATCTCCTCAAGCAATCTGGAAGCCTCCTTTGCGTCAACACACCTCAACAATCCCAGATCAGGAGTTCTTTTATACAAAGTCCCTCCGCTTTGGAAGAAGTGATTGGACAGCCTTCGCAGAGTGCGTTTTTGAGTATGGTTTGCCTGTTCCGGGTATTTTCCTTTGGCCAAATATTATTTGATGTCGTGGAACCAAGGTTTTCCATCCGTTTCCTCTTCAACATGAGCATAGTAAGCCAGTTGATTATGGATCCTCACCGGGATGGGATCGATTAAATTCTTATCCGGATGTTGTATCATTAATGACAAAGTGGCCAGTGCATTTGCGAAATTATTTTGAATTTTGGGCACATGTTTGAATTCTATCTTTGTGATTCTCTTCATCAATTCCTGCACATGATACAAGTATGGTAGTATCTTGGTGTTCTTCGTAGCCCACTCTCGTTGAACCTTATGTAACAGAAGATCAGAATCACCAATTACCAGCAACTCTTGTATATTCATATCAATGGCTAAATTGAGTCCCATGATGCAAGCCTCATATTCTGCCATATTATTAGTGCACGAGAACCTAAGTTTGTAGATACCGGCTAATGTTTGCCTTTTTCTAATACCAATACTGCTCCAATGCCCACTCCCTTGAAATTTGCAGCCCCATCGAAGAACATTCTCCAACCGTCGTAGGCTTCAGCAATGTCCTCTCCTACGAACGATACTTCTTCGTCAGGAAACTATATTTTTAGTGGTTCGTATCCTCCACTCACAGGATTTTCAGCAAGATGGTCTGCCACTGTTTGTCCTTTGACCACCTTCTGAGTTACATAGACGATATCAAACTCACTTAACAATATCTGCCACTTGGCTAACTTCCTGATTGGCATGGGCTTCTAAAAGATATACTTCAGAGGGTCCATCCTGGATATGAGGTATGTGGTATAGACACAGAAGTAATGCCTCAATTTCTGAGCTGTCCAGGTCAAAGCATAGAAAGTGCGTTCCAGCAGAGAGTATCGTGCTTCATAAGGTGTGAACTTCTTACTCAGGTAGTATATGGCTTGCTCATTTCTTCCTGTCTCGTCATGTTTTCCCAAAACACATCCGAAAGCTCCATCTAATACGGATAGATAGAGTAGCAAAGGTCTCCCAGGTTCTGGCTGGACTAGGACTGGCGGTGTAGACAGGTATTCCTTGATTTTGTCAAAAGCCTTCTGACAATCCTCGGTCCAACTGGTTTCAGCATCTTTCCTCAACATTTTGAGATGGGTTCACATATTACTGTGGACTGTGCTATGAAGCGGCTGATGTAGTTGAGGCATCCTAGGAAGCTCATCACGTCCTTTTTGCTCTTTGGTGGTGGTAACTCTTGGATAGCCTTAACTTTGGACGGGTCCAACTCGATTCCTCGGCGGCTGAAATTGAATCCCAATAGCTTTCCTGCAGGAATCCCGAATGCACATTTTGCGGGGTTCAATTTTAGATTGTACCTCCTTATCTTGTCAAAGAACTTCCTCAAGTCTGCTATGTGATCTGCAGCCTTCTTGGATTTAATGATGATGTCGTCAACATATACCTCTATTTCCTTGTGTATCATATCATGGAAGACGGTTATCATGGCTCTCATATAAGTAGCCCCAGCATTCTTTAGGCTAAATGGCATCATTTTGTAGCAGTACATTCCCCACGGTATGATGAAGGCTGGTTTCTCTGTGTCTTCTTCGTCCATCCAGATCTGGTGATAATCCGCGAAAAAATCTACAAAGGATTAGAGTTCATGCTTGGCGCAATTATCGATCAGGATGTGTATGTTTGGCAGTGGGAAGTCATCCTTGGGACTTGCTCTATTTAAATCCCGATAGTCAACACACACCCTGACTTTTCCATCTTTCTTAGGAACTGGTACAATGTTGGCTAGCCAGGTTGGGTACTCAACTACCCTAAGGACTTTGGCTTTGATCTGCTTGGTGACTTCCTCCTTGATTTTCAGGCTCATATCTGGCTTGAACTTTCTGAGTTTCTGCTTCACTAGCGGACACATTGGATTGGTAGGCAACTTCTGAGCCACTATGGATGTGCTCAGACCGGTCTTGTCGTCATATGGCCATGCAAAAATGTCCTCATACTCTTTTAGGAAACGAGTATATTCTTCCTTCTCTGACGGTGATAAGTGAACGCTTATGTGAGTCTCTTTGACGGTTTCGTAATCCCCCAGATTGATTGCTTCGGTTTCGTCCAGGTTGGACATAGGTTTGTTCTCAAAGTCCTCAACCTCTTTGACAACTTCCTCAGGTATTTCATTTTCTTCTTCCGAGTCACTATCCTTATATTGCGTTGTCTCATTACATGTCACAGTCATCGGTTCATTAGGAAAAGTAATAATAACGCTGTAGAAAGAAAATGTGAAAGATAATAATGAATAATAAATAGCAATGCATTGATTAAATTTTGAAAATATCCAAAACAAGTACGGCTCGATGACTTGAGCAATTATTTCGAAACAAAATGCGTCTTTTAAAACAAAATTACTGAAAATATCTTAAATGTCTAGCATGGCTATAAAAACAAATTAGGCTAATTGCCAAGCTACCAGGGACTCGGCGGGCCTGAATGGTGTGGTTGTCCAATTCCTAAGAACAGCTCCCTTCTCCACAGTCCGAATGGTGAGGCCTTCTTCCTCCCCCTCCTCAACTATCGCATTGCAATCCATATCCTTTTCTTCCAGGAACAGGTTTCTCAGTCCAGCCAAAGCTTCTTCCTCTGCAGATCCCCATATTGTATCGGCCTGGTGAAAAGTCTGACTTAGGTGTCGTACCGGCTGCTCGAGAGGGTAATAAGGACCACGCCATGGAGGCGACCAATCATCATATTCCTGCCAGGTGTACTGATACCCAAGTCCAAAGGTGGTACCGTGATGTTTTAACTGTATTGGTTTGGTAATGCCCTGGAGTTCCTTTCCATGTCCTTTGCCGGGTTCGTACCCAGACCATGCCAGTATGCTTTCTATTTTGTTTCTCCACCACTTGTCCTTCTAAATTGCGTTGACATGTTCAATGTGGTGATAAGTTTCTCCATTCATCCTTCTTCTATTCTTGATGACCGGGATAGTTTGACTGGTGTAAATGGGGTTACTTCCATCTCCGTGAATGATCACCTCCTGATGGTTCCACTCGAACTTCACGGCCTGGTGCAGCGTGGAAGCCACAGCCCCAGCGGCATGTATCCAAGGGCGACCCAGTAGAAGATTGTATGTAGCTGATATGTCTAGTACTTGGAACTCCACATCGAACCAAGTTGGTCCTATCTGCAGACAAAGGTTAATTTCCCCGATCGTGGCCCTTTGAGACCCATCAAATGCTTTCACCTTCATACTTCCTGCCCGTATCTCATGGAAATCTTTGCCCAATCTTTTTAGAGCAGTTAATGGACAAATATTGAGGCTTGAACCCCCATCTATTAGGACCCTGGCAATGAATTTGTCTTCAAACTGTACCGTGATATGCAGTGCCCTATTGTGACTTAACCCTTCAGGCGGTAGTTCATCCTCGTGGAAGGTGATCTTATAGCTCTCCAGCACTTGCCCTACCATGTTGACCATTTCTCCACTGGTGATATTTTTGGGCACATAAGCTTCATTTAACACCTTCATCAAAGCACTCCTATGTGCTTCCGAATTTTGCAATAGCGACAGGATGGATATCTGGGCGGGAGTCTTGTCTAAATGATCGACGACTGAGTATTCCCTTGCCTGTACTTTCCTCCAGAGATCGTCTGGCCCAATTTCAATAACAGGTTGCTTAGTAGCAGTCTCCTTGCTTGGTCCTCCTAAATGTTCGGGTGTATAGATCCTTCCAGTTCGGGTCATTCCCTGTGCGGCCCCAGATTCTTCCATCTTTGCTTTTCCCTTTCGCCTTGCTTCAGCAACATAGTCCCAAGGTATAGCATTGGACTTGAAAGGAGGTATGGTTTCTACTGTCACTGTGAAAGGTGTGGCCACTTTTACCTCAAATGGAATAGGTGTGGCTGCAGGTGGTGCTACCTCAACCTCAAATGGAACCGATGCAGTTACCTCACCTTCGATTGACGACTGTATCTGTACCATAATAGGAGTGAGTGTGACTGCAGGTTTAAAGTCATTGCCTTCCCGAATAAGCTCTATTGACCCCTCAGGATCCCATTCTTAATCCGTCTCTATCATATGTGCCCCATCACCCCTATGATCTGGAAGGGGATTATTGCGGATGTTGGGTGCAGCTTCCTTCGCCTGTATGACCTGTTATCAATCAACGTCTGGATCTTATCTTTCAATGTCCGGCACTCATCGATGGTGTGCCCCTTCATACCAGAATAATTCGCACAGGTTTTGTTTGGGTTGACCCATTGAGATGAATTCTATATTGCCACAGCGGGTATAGGGGTGACATACCCAGCAACCTTCAATCTTTCGTACAGCTGGTCGATGGGTTTAGTAATGGCGGTGTATTGTCTGGGTGGTTCGCGATCAAAATTAGGTCGGGGGTTCTGGTAATTTGGACGAGTTGGAGGTGAATGATAGTAGGCTGGCTGGGTGTCATAAGTGTGATAGGCGGTGGCGGGTTGACAGTATCTGGGAGGTGAGGGTTGGTATGTAGGTGGAGGTGTTTGGTATGTGAGTGGAGATTTTGGGCCTTGGGCCACCATTACTGCCCCTACTTCTTTCTTCTTTGATATGCCACCTGATTGCAATGCTTTGTTCGTGGCCTGCAGTGCCTCAAAATTTGTCACCATCCCGTTTTTTATACCCTCTTCAATCCTTTCGAGTTTGATGATATCGCAGAACTTGTGATTCTCAATGACCATTAGCCTTTCATAATACTGTGGGTCCTGTGCCCTGACAAAGAACTAGTTCCTCTGTTCCTCGTCCAATGCTGGTCTGACCTTGGCTGCTTCCGACCTCCACCGAGTAGCATACTCGCGGAAAGTCTCAGTTGGCTTATTCTTTAGGTTCTAGATATAGAAGACATCTGGTGCATTCTCCGTATTAAACCTGAACCGATCCATGAAGTCAGATGCCATGCTCACCTAATTGGCCCATTTCGTAGGGTTCTGGCTTATGTACCAGGACAGGGCATCTCCGGTAAGACTTCAAATGAAGAGCTTCATTCGAATCCTTTCATCTTTTCCGACCCCCACGAGCTTGTCACAAGAAGTTCTCAAATGAACATTGGGATCACCTGTTCCATCAAATATTTTGAACTTGGGAGGTTTGTAACCCTCCGGCAATTCCACATCTGGTTGTATGCACAAATCCTCGTAGTTCAGACCTTCTCTCCCTTTGCCTCCTTCAACACCCTGAATGCGACTCGTCAACTTCTTGAGTTCCTCGGCCATGTTCTTGATGAGCAAGTCCTTTTCAGTGGATTTTGGTGTATAAGAGATTTTTTGAGTGGAGTGAGGTAGTGTTTCCACGTATATGGGGTTGTTTTGGTAGGTCCCAGGGATTTGGGTGTAGTGGTGATCGTTGGTGGAGTTTTGAGGATCGGGAACAGGGAGAGGTGTGTTCTGAGGGGTGCGATAGGTAGTGGTTTGTGGGTACTGGGTTGGTTGATGATGGTGTTGTGGAGTAGTTGGTACCAGTAGAGACTTGGGATTTTGCGGTGGAGCTGCATATTGATGGGGTGCGGGAGGATTTTGTGGACGTTGGTTTGGCGTATTTTGTGGAGGTGCCGGGTTTTGAGCATTTTGTTGGTTAACGTCTGGGACGTTTAGGGTGAGGGAAAGGTTTTCCAAGTTGCGGACCTGCTCAAGTTCTCCTTGTAACTCCAGTATTTTCTGCTCTAATCGCAGGACCAACTCATTCTAGGTCAGAGTGCTCCTACCGTCTGAAGTTTCGATGTTCTCAGCGTTTTCTTTTCGAATGCCACTCAAGTTATCCATCTTAGCTTTCCCTATGCTTTTCGTATTACTTGGAGGAGGAGAAGGTGGAGGGCCTCTAGATCTGGTGTGATATGCTGATGATGCCAGTATGTGCGAACCAACCTTAGGGGATGGGAATAATAAAAGTAAAGAAAAACAAAAGGTAAACAAGTTAGTAAGGATTCTGAAAAATGCCTGCAGTATTTAAACACATATTGCGGGAATGTAAATTCACATCCTAATTTGGGAGCCTCGTTGTGCCCGAGGTAGGCCTAACAACAAATAGATTTGGAGAATTTCAGTGCCAATAATTGCCTCATTTCATTAATGTGAAAAATAGATGAACCCAAAATGACACTAATTAAGATAAGTCACTAATTGCACTTGGCCTTATTACATTTGAAAAAGCAAATAAACATAATATACTTGGTCCCAGAAGGACCTTCTCCAGGCTGGATGCTCTTGTCGATCAGATCCCCCAGTTCGCGTAGGTTCAGCAGTAAGTATGCCCTTGCTAAATGTCCTCCTTCGCTTCCCTCAGCGTTCTGGCAATCGGTGACTCTCTTTCTCATCTTTCCCTCTAATTCCATCAGACTGTACTCCAGATACTCCAACCTTTCACTTGATTTAACAACCATCTCTCTCCATTCATTGATTAGTTCCATGTCAGTCTTGTGTCGCTCCAGGTGCTCGGCCTCGGACTCGTGAACTCTTTTGCGTAGCTTGTTATATTTCACCTGTGCTTCGGCAATTTCGTCTATGACACTGTTTCCTGGACCAACCCTTGGCTCAAAAATTCCCCCTATGTTATCATCCAACCATGAGGGGTAGAAGTACACGTGACCGGCGTGATATCGATCCGACTTGATGGTATCCTTTTCCACGATAATCTTCAAGTGCCACATGTGATGTGTTTAACTTTTTTATGGAATACCGTCACCCTAAAAATCGGCTATGAAGTGACTCATTTTAGCAACACGTGGTATGACCTGTTTCCTGCCTGCCTGTCTCATAACCCTAAGGGGAGCATAAGGGTATATGCCCCTTAACCCAATCAATACCAAGTGTGGAACATCCCTAGATCTGATGATGAACTCGTCGGTAGGGAACCATTTGAACATCCATTGAACCTAGTCCTCGGTCAAATTGTTGAAAAATTGCACCCATCCTATAACATCCTCTGGTTGAGCAAACCTGTCTGGGATATAGGTCATTTTCTTGGGATGATGGAAGGCTATGTGATCATTCCACAGCCTTCGCGGAAACTCTTGACGGGATTGAGCTTTTTGGAGATGTTCGAATAGCCAAACTTGCAGCAGCAGATTGCAACCTTCGAAGTATTTGTACCCCTTGTGACAGCATTCCAAGGCCCGGTATATGTCTTCTATGATCATAGGGACAATAGTATATGTCTTCCCTTCCATCCCCTCCATCAAAGTTTTGGTTACCATGGCCAGTCTGGTGTGGATTCTATCCCCTTGGATCGGGAACACTAACATGCCCAAAAAGCAATGACGAACACAAGAACCCTGCGGTGGATCCATCCCAAGGAAGTGATGGAGAATTCATCATCAAAAATGCGATAAACTCTGCTGTGACCGTATCGTTCATAGAGTAAGTCAAAGGGTATGTAGGATTTTTCCGGCACTCTAAGTCATCATTCTTCTTCAATCCCATCATTTTTAGAAACCCCATAGTAGAGCGATTTTCTGGTGCCAATAAACCAGGACTGTCCCAAGGTAGCCCAGCAAATCCCCCTATTTCTTCCAAGAGAGGGGTCATTTCTATGTTTCCAAAGCGAAACGCAGCTCTTTCTTTGTTCCAAAACATTGTAGCAGCTTCGATTAACATGTTGTTCGGCTGAAGGTTCAATAAAGAAGGCAAATTTCCCAAGACCCTTTTCACATGATTCTTATCACTTGACGGAAGATCCTCACCAATCTAGCAACAATGGTGGTTTGTTATGGACCATGCTGAATCGGGGGACTTCGTGCCTCATTTTCTGCAAAATAAATATGGTTAGGCCCTTTCCCCCTCCAGATCCGACTATTTATACAACAATGGTTAGCATATTGGCACTTATTTCTCTAAATTAATGCACACAATCATGGTAGCGTCCGTTGGGATTATGGAGAACCCGATGGACTTTTGGACGAGGCTTGCCTTTAAAGGGTTATTATGTGGACAACATACTAATCCAGCTAGGTTTGACCATGATGCATGTACAATAAATCAGAGTAAGGTTTCTAGAGGGGTCTAGACTGGTACCCTCAAGCGGACAACTTGAGGGGGAAAGGCACGGAACCGTTGACTGCACCGCTGATCGACTAGTTTTACCGCAAATACGCCTTTCCGGATTTAAAGGGTGATATATAGGAAGGGCGCAAACACTCATCAAGCGTTGCTATGGGATTGATTACGCACGAGTGGAATATGATGTTGAGCATGATTTATGCAACAATAAATAGCATGTTGTCACGTATTTGCACGTTAAAAGAATGATAAATGCAGTATTTAATAATTGAAAGATGCAATTTAAAAAAGAAAACAAGGATACAAGTCAGTTTCTGTAATAAAGGAAATCATAAATGCTTGAAAAATAGACAAATAAATCCAAATAAGGGGAAAGGGTGCACATGTATTAACAGAATAAAGCATGCTTAAGACTAATTCACAAAAACAAGTTTGTTATGGTAAGAGCCTAAAATTTCCCTAGCAGAGGTGCTTGTTGTCGTGCCTCCTTTTTCCTTGCGGAGTCCGGGTTTCGACATTTTTGGGACAATTCATTTCCTTTTGGGAAGGGGTATGGAATTTGAAGAGTCGCCACCTAACGGATTTAAGGTGCGTCAGGGCACCTAAAGAAAATAACTCATAAACCTATTTGCATTACCAAATATTGGGTAAGGGCTCGAAATAACCTTGAGGGGAAGGTGTTAGGCACCCCTTGAGGTCCACAACGGTGGGTCCCGACCAAACTCGAATTAGGTGAATTAGTCTTGTAAGCAAATAAAGCAATTTAGACAAATAGAGATTATTTCTAAAACAAGGAGTAAAAGGGGATCCTAGGTTTTTTAGTCTATAGGATCACTTCTGTGCAATACTTGGTAATCGTCCCCAAGTTGGGGTGCTACACATAGCATTAGCGCACAGGTCATCATTTCCTTTTCTACCCAATTACCCCTCCCCTTTGTTCATTACCTAAGCGTTCTAATAACATCTGATACGTGCCCTATGCGTGCATTATCCGTCCCTTGACTGTGGCCCTGGAGGTGTTTAGGACCTCTTTTTAAGGAAGTTCTAGACTCACCTATATTGTTTTAAAAGGAGAAAACTAAGTGACAAACAAAAGCCAAATAGGACTATCACATAATGATGAAATTAAGGAGGCTCACATTTACCTCCACAAATAGACAAAACAAATGCACACCTCAAACAAACAGTTTTTAAATGATTTAGAGTCCTATAGCAGGATATCTAGATGAGCACAAAATATGCAGCAGTTTTATTAAGGCGAGTAAATACCTAACTAGTTTGCCTACTGATTTTATTACTTACTGAATTTGGACACATTTCATGCAGTCAAACAAACACAGTTTTTTGGCAATTTCAGGGTTTTAATTATCCTACAGGCTTGCCTAGGCGATAACCGGCAGGATCCTATAAGCATGACATTTAAACGTATTGTAAACCAGTGACTAGTTGAAACAGGCAGATTTTATCCGTTTAGACCCTATAGGCACGCTGTCTATGTGCTGAAAATGATCACAAGCATTACGGAACTAATTTTACGTGTTTATCTCTATGAGCATGATATCTAAGTGCGGAAATTAATTTTGAAACCTTACAGGCATGGTATCTAAATGCAGAAATTAATTTCGAAATGCAGAAATTAATTTGAAACCTTATAGGCATGGTATCTAAATGCAGAAATTAATTTGAAACCTTATAGGCATGGTATCTAAATGCATAAATTAATTTTTGAAACCCTATAGGCATGGTATCTAGATGACTTTAGTTCCTATAGGCAGGATCTCTATTACTCATGCATAGGCAGAATTCTTAGAGCATATTGATAGGAGAAATGGTTATTCGAATAGTCAATAGCCTGTAGACATGGTTACTAATGCACATTGGATAAAAATACGCGCAAATCCTATAAACATGATGTCTAATGTGCACAAATAAACGTAAAGCCCTATAACAGGATTTCTGATATGCAGATGTGCAGCACAGAGTCAAAACAATAAGACATTACCAGCATAATCAAATCCTATAGGCATGCTCTCTACCCAATCCTAACAGAGATATATAAAAATCCCTTCCAGCTTTACTAATAACCCCGATATCTGTTCTTTACAAGAATAATTATATAGACCAATATGACTGAATTACATAGTGAAAATCACTATACTATAGAGAGCCTTCATAGGCCCAACATCCACTTGGAACCAAGCCTCCAAACATAGCACCTCTGAGCATAGTGGTAGTCCATCCATGACACATAAAGCTGGTTCCTGGTGTGTCAAAGTTTCCAAGGGCCTCAGGGACCCCGGGCAGTGCTCACACCAGAATCAGATGCTCAACGCACAGTTCATAAAGGATTGGAAACCAGCCCCAATGTGTCAGAGTTCAGAGGAGTCTCATGGACCCTAAGCAGTGCTTACATTGGGGTGGCAGGACCCTAGTTAACTAAGAGTAGGAGTTGAAAATAGTGTATAAAGGCAGGAAGTAGTTTTAGTAAAGAAAATAGTTTGGATCTCAGAAGTGCATAAGAACAGATTACCAGATTACAAGCAGCACACATTTAGCAGAAGGAGTTCAGCCATGAACTCCAGCAATCACACAACAGACAAAACAGAGTGATAATTAATTTGAACAAGGTTTCACATGGCATTAATCCATTAGTTATTACTAAGTGAACAATATAGGCATATATTAATCATAGAACAGCATGCTGGGATCAAATTACTGATTAGACAATCATACAGAAGGGTAACAGAAGTTGAGAGCATAGAAATCATGAGTTAACCAAGAGTTTGTTAAGGGTGAACACTTTAAAACAGGGCAGAAATCATGCTAGTTGAGAAACAAATAGGCATAGGTCTAATTACATAAAGGCAGACATGCTGAAAACAAGAGGTACATAGGCTTAATTACGTAGGAGTGGACATGCTGAGTAAGAGTAAGAAGCACATAGGTTTAGATACATAGAAGTAGACATGCTGATTAAGATCAATAAACATGAAGCACATAGGTCTAATTACATAGCATATTGAATGATGGCAGAAGTGGAGACATACCAGTTAAGAAATAGCAAACAGGAAGTTGAGAATAAGTAGAGTCCAATAGTCTAGCCTTGGCTTTCAGCCAGCTAGGCAGTGCAGCAAACACAAGCAACAGAAAAGATCACAATGGAGAGTGTGTGTGAGTAATAGTAAGAATCTGTGTGTAGGTATAACTTTCTGAGTGTATTCGTGTGTTTTAAAAGAAATCAAAATGAAGTTTATATAGCATTCAGCAGAGAGGACAATTAAGGCAAGAAAATTAGAGTTCACAAATAAGGTAAGCAAATATAATTAATCAGTGAATTGGGGCTAAACCCAAGTTAATTGATACAAACAGAATCCGGAGGCACCCCCTTAAATTGGGGAGAATCAATTACAACTCAGATTGGGATTCAAATAAGGCAGGAAATAAATCAATTATTGACCCTAAATTAGACCAATTAATCTAAATAAGGCAAGTAGTACCAATCAAAAGTCATAAGGAAAGTAGGTAAAATCACAGGGAAATACTAGTTTTAACATGAAAATGTAATTCAAACCCCAAATAAAATCAGTCACTCTATTTTGATTGGCAGAGATAAATAATAACGGAAAAAATTGAAGTGATCAGTGCAATAAGCAGAGAAACATAAGGGTTTAGAACATAGTCATGAGAATCAGTCGAATAAGTAAAGAAAATTAGGGTTAAACACTTAAAAAATTAGTATTTTCCAGAAACTTAAAGGGATGAAACCCTAGCTTTAGAGAAGACAAAAAATCGGTTAATAATAAGAAAACACAGAATTTTTTTAAAGAGAAATAACGAATAAACTTAAAATTATCTCAGATCTACAAGGACCTGAACAGATTCGAGTAGCAAGAGATAATAGTATTCACAAACGGAAATGGCCATAGATAGCTTATGAAAAGGTTTGAACAAAATCTGAGTTGAATCTCTTCGAGATTCTTTCATAAATCAACATAATCGAACAACCAGAAGAGGTGAGAGGCTAGATAAGGCAGGAAATCACCAGATGACCCCATATCTGGTCAAGAATCGAAGGGGTTTTTGGGGAGTTTTTTGAGTGACGGCGTTCTAGGGTTCGAGGGCGTTTGAGAGAGAAGAGAGGAGGAGAGGATTCAGAGGCGGCGCAAATGAGAGAGTGAGTAGGGTTTGCGGGGTCGTTGGGTTAAGAAAGGAAGGGGGTAACGTGGACCGTTGATCTCAAAGATCAACGACCACGATTAGAGGAGGTTCTGGGTCGGGTTAAAATAATTGGGTTATTGGGTTTGGGCTGAGGCAGATTGTGCTAGGGTTTTAAGTAATTGGGTTGGTGTAATTGGGTTAGGTCCGAACATGATTAAGGAAAAGGGGCTATTATTTAAATACCCAATTAATTGATAAAATAATTTATAAAAATAGCTAAAAAGTGATAAAAATGATTTTTATGCATGAAGATGATTTAAAATAATTACTTAGCATTATAAAAATATAAAAGGTTATTTTCTTGTGAAATAAGGTAATTATGCACACATGGGCTACTATTGCAAAGTTATTGCAAATATAGCCCTAACCTGTGCATATGGCTATTCATGAAATAATTAAAGCTTAGTATAAATATAAGAATGATAAGTTAAGCAATAAAATTATCACAAAATTTATTGGTGATGCAATTAGTAATTATTTATATAATAGAATGCTAGAATTAATTAGTAAGAAATCCTTTTAAAATTACACAAATTATAGAAAAATGCAGGTTGATACTCACGCACTATTTTAAAAGTATATATGCATTTTTTAAAATATGTGAGGGAAAAATTGGGTATCAACACTTGTCACTAACAAATAAATTATTTTCCGTTGCTAGCCCCTTTGAGCTTATAGACCTTTTATTTGGTACCCACATTACATGTTGTGCCCCTATTTTGTTCTTAATTCGAGATTGTTGAACTTTTACCTCCTAAGGCACTAAATCGGTAAAAGAAGTAAGGTGAGAGAATGGGGAGTGGCTTTCGAGTGGAACCATGGAAGGCCCTTAAGGTGCACTAAAATTGTGGGGGAAAAGGTCTCTAGCCGATGAACCTTAATGTATGGAGGTGTGGAGAAAAGCAAGAGAAAAGGAAAAAAGAAGAATAAAAAAATAGTAGTTCAAATAATGTAGAAAAACACAAACGTCTTAATCCTTCTAATTGGTGCTAGTGGAACCATAGAGAGGTGCTTAATTGAAAAGAGGGCTATGTTATATGTGGTGTATGACAAGTAAATTGGTTGAAAAATAAGATGTGCACAATTTGTGAGAGTGGTGTATTAAAGTGATTAGGAGAGTTAGTCACTATTCCTAAATGTATCCTACCCATCCCTTAGCCTACATTACAACCTTAAAGTCCTAATTGATCCTAGATTTGGCTAGCTTAGATTAGTAAAGATGTACACTACGGGCAAGCTTATGGTACGTCCACGAGATGCACATGAATTCTTTGTAAGAATGAACGAATTTTGTTCAATAGTGTGATGTCCTTAATTTATGTTCAATGGCATATTTGAATGTACGGGCTACCTCTATATTTACTACTTTGTTTGTGGTAAGGGCACTTGGTCTCATGACGGATTGGTAATGTTGTACACTTCTTTTGTTGGGTGAGTGCGTGAGTTGAGGATGCTTAGCGATAACAAGTCATCTCTTGAGGTTGGGTGGTTGTGGAGAGGTTGTTTGAGTTGGTTGAATAACATTGTGTATACTTGGGCTAGTTTAAAGATGGGAAGAATGTGAAATTCGTGTGTTCATGCTTAACTGCCAATATCGACCATAGTCAAAAGGTACAATGTTTGATTGAATTAATTGTGAATTGCTCTTTCACGGTGAGTGGTACGTTTTAGGGTGTTAATATAGTTCCATTGCTCAAGAACGAGCAAGAGTCTAAGTGTGGGATGTTGATATTCGGCTTAATGTAAGTATATTTTGATGTATATTGCCTCACATTATGCTCATGTCTCGTAGATTTTGGATGTATAATATAATAATTTGTGCTAATTTGTGATATTTGTGTAGGAATCATTCGGATGCGATTTAGGACGAAAGTACGCGAATTGGAGCGAAAATGGGAAGAAAAGGCGAAATGGCCCAGTTGAGCGCCACAGGCAGCGTGGGGCGCTACCTGTGGCGCAAAGAACAAAATGTTAAGAAGTTGAGCGCTACCCGTGTTGTGGGTGATTTCTAGTTATTTCATTGCTTGATAGTTTCTTAGGTAGTAAATTCGTCACTTACATATTTTGTGAGAAATTTCTTGAATTGATAAGTAGTTTGAGTTTGAATCAGTCAAAAATTAATCACAAGTCTCCTTGAAAACGATACTCTACTCACTACTCTATTACTTGACGACTTGACGATCACGTATACTTGCGTGAGTGTGTTTGGTCGCAACAAAGTTAAAAAGGAAAACGAAAAAAACAAGCGGTTACAGAATCTTAAAATGTTAAGAAAGTGGCTATATTGTCTCTTTGTAATATTGATTAGGGAGTAACAGTCAATATGATTGAAATTTTTGTATACTCGTACTTTTTAAATTTCTTTGTTGTTTATAAACTAAATAACGCTATTTGTTCGGTAAAGACTTCTCTAACCGGAATGCTCAACTTATAGGTTACTCATTGTATACCTAATTTGAGTGGTATTACGAACTATTAGAGGTCATTAGAGAAAATAATGCATACATTAGTTTTGTGTATTAGTAATACCTTATTTGGTACACTTTTTAATTTATATATAACTAACACAGGCATTAGTTATACACAGGGGCATACGCGGGAATTTTCGTAAGCGGTATCGAAATTTATAGAATAACCGGAATAACGTTAATTATCATACTTCCAGACAAGAATAGTCTTAGTCTATTGGTTTTGTTGAGTCTGAAGTAGAAAAGGTCCTGAATTCGACTATACTTCATCACAATTTCAAATATTTACCAAAAAGATGTGCTAGTTGAAGTTCGAACCTTTGACCTCATTGAGCAAAATCAAGCACATAACCAACAAACCAAAAGACAATTTATGTCAAGTAGTGTCATTTTTTCCTATTTATCCGTTTTCTCGCCGTATTAATATATATAATTACTTAAAAAATTCGATGAAGCGTGGCGCGTGACACCGTTTCCTTATGTGTGGATCCGCCCCTGGTTATACATCCTATTTGGTATTATCCTATGTATATCTAATGCATAGCAAATCACGGTATTAGCAATACCAAGGCTATTACTGCATGCATTAGCATGGTTAAAGATAAAATTATCCTTAAATCCCTTAAAGCTAAAGAATATAGAAGGCACTTTTATAAATAACTAATTATTTTTAAAAATTATGCAATGCATTTTAATTTTTTAATAAACCACACTAAATAGTGAATAAGAAATAAACTCTGCATAACTAATGATTGCATTACTAACTCATGCATTATTAATTCATGCACTACTACCACAGCTAATTCAGCACTATTCTTATACACCCTACCAAACAACCCCTTAGTATATTATTGCATACAATTCTTAGATATGGGTACGTAAGTGCGACCTGCCTTAGAACGGATAGAGAAGCTTGGAAAGAGAATGGTCGAGAACGATATATATCGAGTGTTTACATCAAATTAACTTTAGCCCTTAAGATTTAAAATGAAAATACATATCTTTTTATCCTAACACAAATGTGATATGACCAAGCAATCTCCATAACATTCCCAACAAGAAAATGATTACGAGGGTAGAACTTTATTTTTCTTTTTCCTTTTTCCGCAACAAAACGTGAGTAGAACCACATACGGTCAAATTAATAGTACTAAATTGTGGAAACATATATTTGACAAAAATTTAAAAAAAAAATGAGAGCATAAAGTACCAGCCTGCAACTGTACACGCGATAGTGCAGCAGACAGTGCAGCAGTCACTTCCCATTGGGAAGAGGCGTGTACCAACCATGAAATGACATCATCCTTGGGATGTCTTTGGCAAGTATAACAACATGGTGCAAGGCACAACATACTCACTTGAGCATTTACTGATATTCTCTCAAGCATTAAAGAGTTGATCCAGCATTGAAGTCACAAGTGTGTCAAGAACAAGAAGACAACTCCACTAAAGGATCAGTTCCACAATGAGTCTATGTGTATCCGTAGTTGAGTTGTAATCTTGTTATTTGTTCTTCATTGTAACTCCTATCTTGCTTTCTTAGAAGCTGTGTATTAGGAAACGCAAAATCATAAACTCTCTGAGTTTGTGTTGTGACTAGAGTTAGTCATAAGTTAAAGTCTTTGTAACTAGTGAGTGACAAAGTGGCTTGTGGTAAGTGTATCACTAGTTAGTTGAGTTGAAGTCTTTGTAACTAGTGAGTAACAAAGTGGCTTGTGGTAAGAGTATCACAAGTAAGTTGAGTTGAAGTCTTTGTAATAGAGTCATTACAAAGTAGCTTGTAATTGAGTGTTTACAAGTTAGTGAAGTTGAAAGCCTACGAGTGTAGGTCGTGGTTTTTGTCCCCTTGTGTGGGATTTTTCCACGTAAAAATCCCGTGTCTCATTCTCTTACTGTTTTATTAGTATTTTCAGTAAAAACTCATAGAGGACCAGGTACTCTATAGTTTGGTGGACTCATTTAAACTAACAATTTGGTATCAGAGCAGGTTCTTTCTAAAAGGTTTAACACCTAGAAAGGATCTCAATGGTTGCTCCACCTAACTTTGAGGAAGGACAATCAACTTACGGACCTCCTAGATTCAATGGTCAGTATTACGGCCGGTGGAAGACTCGTATGCATGATTTTATAATGGCAGAAGACTCAGAGCTGTGGGACGTCATTTGTGATGGTCCACATGTCCCTATGAAGAAGCTTGGAGAAACTGGACTAATGGTGCCGAAAAATAGAAAAGAGTACAGTGATATTGACAGAAAAGCCGTAGAAAACAACTTTCGTGCCAAGAAAATCTTGGTATGCGGTATAGGACCTGATGAGTACAATAGAATCTCAGCATGTGAATCTGCCAAGGAAATATGGAAAGCATTGCAAACGGCACATGAAGGAACGACTCAGGTTAAACAGTCCAAGATTGACATGCTCACCACCGAGTATGAGCTCTTCAGGATGAAGGATGATGAGTCTATACAGGATTGCACACTAGATTCACATCTATCATAAATGAGCTTCATTCACTTGGAGATGTTATTCCTAGAAACAAGCTTGTAAGGAAGATTCTCAGTATTCTACCTGGCTCTTGGGAGAGTAAAGTAAATGCCATCACTGAAGCCAAAGATTTACAAACTCTAAGCATGGATAAGCTGATTGGAAATCTGAAGACATACGAGATGAAAAGAAAGAAAGACAGTGAAAGGAGAGAGCCAAAGAAGGAAAAAAACCTGGTGCTCAAGGCTGAAAATAGTGACTCAAGTGAAGAAGATAGTTATATGGCCTATCTTACTAAAAGGTTTCAAAAGATGGTTTGAAGAAATGGTGGTATACCAAAAAGGGGCAGTTCAAGTAAGGCAAGGAACAATGATCTGTGTCACAAGTGCGGAAAGCCAGGGCATTTCATCAAAGATTGTCCACTTCTGAAACAGGAGCAATACAAGCAAAACCCTGACAAAGCAGCAAAAAGGAACCCGGTTCCTGACAAACGATTCAGTCGAAAAAGTGCAGCTGACAATATTATGAAGCAAGCTCTTGCTGCTTGGGGAGACTCCTCTAGTGAATCAGAAGGGGAACTAGATGTAGAAAATAGCTCCATGATGGCATTAGAAACTGGAGCAACAAAATAAGACTTACTGTTTGTGCTGATGGCTCAGTCTGACGATGATGAAGAGGATCAAAATGATGAGGTAAATTTCAGGGATTTTCAGAGAAATCTGAAGTCTTACTTTTCTAAGAAATTAAGGTCATTGGCAAATGTTCTAATTGATGCATACTATAGCCTTATTAACAATAAGGAGATCTTGACCATAGAGCTAGGAGATGCTGAACAATCTAGTGACGATCTGGTGGTATGTGTAGTTGATCTAAATGAGATCATAGCTAATCTTGAAAAAGAAAAGGAAGCTTTGAATGAAAAAATAAATAGTGTAGAAAATGAGAGAGATGACTTGATGGTAGTGGTTGTTGATTTGAAGGAAACCATAGAAAGCTTTAGCAATGAAAAGCACACTCTAGAAGAGAAAATTGCAGGTATTGAGCAAGAGAGAGATGACTTTTTAGTGATAATCACTGACCTAGAGAAAACTATTGAGGGACTCAAATCAGAACTTAGGCCTGCAAGTATTGAGAAAGGGAAAGAAGTAGCTAGTAAGTCATACATCAAGCTTGAAAAGGAATTAAATGATGTTAAAACTAGTCTATGTGGTGAATTCGAGAAAAATAGGCAGCTTCAAGCTGAATTGAAGAAAGTAAAAATTGATCTTGAGAAATCTCTCAAGTGGACATGGTCCTCAGATGATGTCACTGCCATGTACTTCAACAATAGTGGAAACACGCAGGGAATCAGGTTTCAAAAGGAGAAAACTCCTTACTACCCTCACAGCAAATACGTCACAGTTCCTGATAACTGGCTTTGTACCCACTGTGGGAACAATGGACAGTTTAAAAAAAATTGCCAGGCAAGGGTTCAATCTGTTCAGAAAAACATATTGTTTACTGAAAAAGTGACTACTAAAGAGGGTCCAGGTACCACACGCAAGAAACGAATATTGTCTGCATGAACTAGAAAAGCTCTTATTCATCCCTTTTCTCATTACAAGGGACCCAAACTAGTTTTGGTTCCTAAATCAAACCCATAATTTAGATGTGCAGGGAACAGGGAGAGGAAGCGGACCGCAATTGATCATGGACAGTGGATGCTCAAAGCACATGACTAGAAAAACCATGGATTTTTTCTCACGGAAAGCCCTGCAAGGAGGGAATGTACCCTTTGGAAATGGATAGAAGGGGTACATTCTTGGTATCGGGAAGAAAACAAGGTAGAAGTTCGTGTCTAAGCTGGTGATATGAGATGCTTGAATGCAGTTGATAATGATTCAGAGACTTGGCATAAAGGATTGGGGCATACAAGTTTCTCACTTCTGGATAAATTAATGAAGAAAGACCTGGTCCATGGTCTGTCAAATTCAAAGTTCAAAGAACACGGAGTGTGCAATGTATGTGCTAGAGGCCCCCACCGTTCCGCTCACCAAAGAAACAAAGAAATTGAGGAAGACTAGGGCATCCAAGGAGTCGGTGAAAGAGTTGAGGGTAGAGGTGGAGAAATTGAAGGCTGATAACTTGCCTTTGGAGCTATTATTGCAGGACCCGACCCCAGCAACCCAGCCTGAGCCAGAGCAGGAGATAGAGAGGCCACCAAAGAGAAGAAGGGTGATTCCCCGTGCTGATGATGCTGTGATAGAGTTGGAGGAGCCGCAGGGAGGTTCCTCTAGCCAGCCCTAGGACCCAGTACAGGCCCAGGATCCAGTGCAGACACAGATTACAGGGATCCAGTCACAGGTTCCCGAGCAGTCCGAGGACCCAGGGACCCAGACTCATGATCCTATGCAGACGGAGGGCCAATAGGGAGTTTTCTCTTTACTCTCTATCTTTTCTTGTGCTTATTTTGGTTAGTTAGCATTGAAGACAATGCTAGCTTTCATTTGAGGGGGTAGCCCTATTTGGATGACTGTATATATGACACTACTTTCTTTTGATGCTTTGATTTTCACTTGTGGTATTTACATAATTTTACCACTTTATTTCACTTTTCGTACTTTTGCAACTTTGGTCTGTATATAAAGTTACTTTCTGATGTATATATCCATTCTCCCTTATGTATATTCGACTAAATCCCCTCTTGTACATATTCATTTTACTTTCCGCATTTTCTTTCTTCTTCACTAGCTTCTTATTTCATTTTGATAGCTTCTTATTTTTAGTGTTTGCGTGTAATAAGCCTTTGGTTTTCTTAATGTCAGGGTTCTTTCCAAAGGTGGAATTTGTGTGAACCGGGTGGCTCTTCTCGATGATGGATGTCATGACAACCTTTTTAAGGGTTTGAGTCTGTTTTCTTTTTCTTTTTGTGTAAATAATAGCTAGTGAGTAGTGGTGCCTCAAGCAAAGCTTCACTTGGGCCTAGCACATTTGCCTTTGATCCTATGGTCAAAAACAAATTGTTGTGTATAGGATGGTGAAAGTTGTGACCTTGAGACTCTTGTGTTGGCTGACAATCATCAAGTGGTTTTTCGGGACCATTGTGTTGCTCAAATCTTAGCTAAGGTCGTTGTGGGCCCCCGACTCTGTCTCTTTAGCAATCCCATAGCTTGTATGGTGAGAATTTGAATTGCAAGTCCAAGTTCCGTGCCATTAGTCTAGAACTTGCCCTGAATGTTTGTCTAGGCGAAATCCTAAGTGTAGTTTGACTTGAGAAGTGATTATAGACTCTCCTTGATCCAAATGATATCTTGAAAACATCCATAGCCTACCAATGATAATGTCCCTAGTCAACCCCTTTGAGCCATAGCCCTTTTCCTTCAACAACCATGATACAAGCCTTTACCTATTTTGAAATGACCCTCTCTTGGCACCCAATCTTTCCTTAGCACATGGCAAAAGCATAAGTTTGGGGGGGAGAGACGAGGAACGCAACAAAGTGGTAAAAAGGTACAAAATGAAGAAAAGGAAAGGCAATGAAAAAGAAAAAAAATCAAAAAGTCAAAAAGAATGAGCAATATAGAAAAAATGAAGGGATTGAATAAATGTAAAGTGATGAAAGGCGTGGAAAGCCTAAAAAGGAGAAAAAGGTTTGAAATGAACAAGAAAGAGTGACAGTGTATCTCTCTAACCCCGAAGAAAGAAGTAAATGACTCAAAAGAAAGTCAAGAGAATGTGTGCCAAAATAAAGCAAATGAAGTGCTTAAGGGAAGATGGAACCTACTTAGACCAAATATTTCCTACCCTGAACCAAAAGCCTTCACTATGACTCCACAAAAGCCCTATATGATCTTAAGTTGAATGAAGCTTACATTAGTGGTGACTCACATAAGGGGCAAGCTTATGGTACTTAGAGCCGGACTTGTGACCTTTTTTTGTGAAAGATGAGTGTGTTTCCACTATCCTCGTTCTGAGTGCTACAATCTAAAAGTGAGGTTTGCTTAGGGAGAGTTGAGGATGTATGAGTTTGGGTTTCACAATGACCAAAGTAGTAGAAAGAGTCTATTTGATGAGTCGAGTCAATCCTTGATGCTCTTGTGTCGCACTAAAACCATGGTGTTTAAAAGGTTTAATGTTGTCTATGATTCATTTGACTTGAGGGCAATTGCTAGTCCCAATGATGCTAGATGAGGTCACTTTAGGTCAGCTGAAATTTCTTGGATTTACTCTTTAGGAGGTGGGTCTTATTTTGTTTGCTTGAGGACAAGCAAAAGCTTAGGTTTGGGGGAGTTGATAACTAGGGATTCTAGTTCATTTTACACTCCTTCTTACTTGAGTTTTGATTTAAAATGTGTACAAAATAGTCCCAAAGTCTTACATGATGTACTTGTTTGCAGGTTTTGGTCAAGAAGGTGACAATTAGTCAAAACCAGCTCAAAAAAGAGTGAAACATGCACAAGTAACAAGAACAAGTCCAAGCACAGTTCAACAGATCCACTGCGGCCGCATTCCATATAGTGCGGTCCGCAGTGAGGAGATTCAGAGAGGTATTTATTCCGGAAACTGAAGCAATGTGGCCGCAAAGCAATTTGTGCGGACTGCAATGGTCTCACCGCGGCCGCTATCGATATTGTGCGGTCCGCAAAGATGAAGTTCAGAGAGTTGGGACTTGGGAGATTTATTGCCAATGCGGTCCGCGGTTGTTTTTGTGCGTACCGCGTTGAAGTCACCCCGGCCGCGGTTCATTTTATGCGGTCCACGATGGCCAACTTCAAAGATTGCAGAGCCAAGCCAAAAAGCCTCAGTGCGGTCCGCGATGCATTTTGTGCAGACCACACTACCTCGTCAGGGGTATTTTTGTCAAAAAAATTCGGCCTAGTATAAATACTTCTTTTCACATTTTTAGGTTATCTTTTGTAATCTGACTTGGGGGCTGAGCACGTGAACGACTCTTTTGTTCCTTTTTGAGTAATTTTGGGCTACTATTACGCTGAATCTTTATTATCTTAGTTTGTAATTAATTATTATGGTTATTTTTTCATCTAATTTCTTGTTTTCTTCCCTAATTATGAGTAGCTAGACCCATTAGCTAGGGTTGTGGCTCAACCCTAGTGTGGGTAGTTGATGGGTCTTGAGTTTTAAGGCTTGAATGTGTATGGGTGTTTGATATTTGGACCAATTTATGTTTTCCATGTTGAATTAGTGGTTGCAAACACTAATTTGTGCCTTTATGACTTGGGTTCTTCTTGAGAAAGAGAACTTGGGTCTAGGAAAATTGGTCCAACAAGGAATTGGGGCGTATTCAAGAGATTGATAGCCCCAATTAAAGGGTTAAATCTAGAGATAGTAATACCCGACTTGAACCTCAATTGCTTGCTCAATTGTAATACCCAATTGGTCTTGAGAAAGTCAATTCGGGCAAAATCACTCAAACTACCGAGAGGTATAGAATGAGAACTTTCGTGCATTGGTTATATCGTAATCCCCATCATAACATCCTTGCCTTAGACTTGAGAATCCGTCAAATATCCACATAGGAGCGGGTCACTTCCCTAGTGCCTCTTTAATCAATTAGATAACCCTTCAAGTATTCCACTCTTAGCTTACTTTAGCATCTTGTTAGCATAATTAGAAGTAATCAAAAACACCAACTATGATTGGAAGTGCGATTGAGAGTACTGCACATTGCTAGTTTGGATAGGAAACCAACTCCAACTTCTAGCTTCCCGTGGATTCGATCCCGACCTATTCGGGTAAAAGCTGCATCGACCGCTCTCGCCACTCTATAGTGGTGCAGGGTTGGCACCGATAAATGATCATAGAAGCTAAAGGCACAGTGTTGAACTGCGAAAGAGAGCTGCAAAAAATCTTCTACAAAACTGGTCAGGAACCAGGTTCATGTACCACAGGTTAGTAGTAATGTATTTTTCGCATGCTTTTTCAAAAAGTTGACAAAATTAATTCAACCGTCACATCATCCGACCTTTTCAGAGTCTAAATGTGACGTCTTGTCTTTCAAATCCTTTCACCTCCTCTGCACGTTACATATTCCCATAAACCTACCGTCGTTCAAAATCCTTCAGAACCCGTTCCGCTTCCCTCTCATTATTGGCTCTTCCTCCCATAAAATCCTCTCTCTCTCACAGCAGTCCCGAACCTTCATCTCCTCTGTATCTCTGTGATCCCCTCTTCCCTTCTCTCTCACTACAATTTCTCTACCAAACTCTTCTATAATGGCAAACGAACAGTCTCTTTCTTCTCCTGCCCTCTACATCACTCCCATTTCTCCATCTTCCTTAACGTCACCTCCAGAAATCCACTCTTCCACCATTCCCAATACTACTGCACCCACACCCGTTTCCTCCTTATCTCCTATCCACTCTCTTTCTCCGTCAAACTCTATCTCCGTTCCACGTGTTGAAAACCCTATTTCTCCTCCTTCCTCTAATCTCACCAAAGAACGCTTAGAAAGTGTTACCCCTCAGGTATCAGAAGTCTCTGAGGATGATCGATCAATATTTGAACTCCTCCATTTTAGACTCAGTGGCTCCCATGGAGTCACCAGAAAAGGAAGCAGCACATAATATCATCGCTATTGCTGCTGAGAGTCTTCTGAATGAAGGAGCCTTCCTTGTGTCTGAGTCTCAGGAGGAAGAAACTCCGTTTCTAGGGGATGAAGGAACTTTGGTACTCTTCGAGTCTCCAGTCCATGATAAGGTCACAGAAAAACCTATTGGAGAACCTGATTCTCTTCCAGTTGAAACTACCCAGGAACCTTTTGTCTATCCTAAGCCCTTGGAATCCATTCACCCAGTGAGGTCCCTGTTGATAAAGATGATATGGTTCTCAGCACGCGGTTTAAGATACGCAAACCAGCAGTGACTCCTGAATCCTCTTCCACGCGACCCACGACCAGGTTGCAGCTGAAAGAAACTTTCGAGTCTGCCTAACAAAAAAGTAAGAGGAGTATCAAGAAAAAGAAGAAGAGGTTGATGAAACAAGGGGAATGTGTGATTGACAAAAGCATTCCAATGGGTGAGGTTGATGAAGCTGCTGCAGAGGAACCTAGTTCCTTAGTGAAACTATCTACAAAAATCCAGAAGTCTGTGGTTGGAACTTCGGATGAAGCTATTAAAAAACAAAGTGGAACATCTGAGAAGGGCAGTGATAAGTCTAAGAAGGTTGTAGTTGAGCAAGCTATGTCTGAAGGAGATACTGTGGGAGTTGCAAGCCGGAAGGGAAGTATGTTGAAGGGTCTAGAAAACGAAAACGGGAAACTGTAGGGGGACCTGGTTCTGCAAAGACCATGCCTAGTGGCAGCGTTCTCTGGCAGGAGAGATTGAGAACTCAGAAAGTCTTGTGGGGTCGTATGTTTGATCCGGTAATCTCAGAGATGGCAGGTATGAGGGAAGTTCTGGAGATGGTGGAATTTCAGCAATGGGAGCATTTGTTTCAAGAGGATGTGCCTAAGGTGTACGAAGATGCGGTACAAAACTTCTACGCATCTCTTTTCACTGTTGAGGGGGATCACATCTGTGTTCTAGTAAATGGAGTAGACATTTTGTGTGACGCTTCAGCATTGGGGAAGGTACTCCAAATTGCATGTGAAGGGGTATCCTCAGTCAAGGGTGCCTGTGGTGCTAACCTTAGGAGAGCTATCATGAAAGAACAAGCTATCCAGCAGAGGGAACGGGTGCATACGAAGGCACTACTGCCTGAGTATCAGCTTCTCTTTGAGTTGGTCAATAAGGTGCTTTTACCTCGTGCTGAGAGGTGGTCTATCGCTTCAAAGTCTGATCTAGTCTTAATGGAAGCTCTTGATGATTTTGTCCCGATCAATCTACCAGCAATCATGATAGAACACATGCAAAAGGTAGCAAACTTTAAAGGTGGCAATCATGGGCTCCCATATGCCTTTCTCCTCACTCGAGTGTTTCAGTTCTACAAGGTTCCTTTGGCCAATCCTAAAGTGGGCACCCGTAAGCAAACCTTCTCCAAAACCACTCTAGAAGAGTGTGAGTGTGTAGAAAAGGTTGGTGGAAGCACCTCGACCATTTCTCAACTGATCAATTCTCAAAATGCTGCTACCGAAGAGATCAGGAGGTTAAGGGCTCAAAATGCCATACTGGAAACTCAGCTCAGTCAAGCTGTTGGGGGACCTGGTTCTATTAATTCTTCCCATGAAGAAGTTGCCTGCTTGACCAAGGAAAATGAAGAGCTTCGCGCAAAACTGCTTGAAGAACAGCTATCTGCAAATGCCCGTATGGACCTGGTTCTCAAAACCCTTGTTGCCTCTCTCTCCAAGCCTTCCTCTTCTAGTTCCCCTTAGATACCTCTCAGTGCCCAGAAAGTTGTCTTCTGTTATGATGCTGTTGTTTTTCTTTTTGTTTGTTTTTTCATTGATGGCATGTTGGATTTCACCGTTACTGCTCCTGTTTTGCTCAGTCCATTGTTCATATCAATGAACCAGCTCTTCTTTTTGCTTGTACAATGCTGTTCTCCTTTGGTTTCTCTTTTCTATCATGTTGTGTTCACATATATGGCATGAGTTGGCCGTGTTAGACTTCTTTATGTTGTTTGCCTGCTTTTGTATTTTTAATGATGCCAAAAGGGGGAAGATTGTATAGTATAAAGGCAATGGAAGGCATTGTTAGAAATGGAAGATCTGATTAGGGGGGAATCAAAGTCAGGGGAACTTGTGAAGTTCCTGTTACCCTTCCATTGGAACTTGTTTGAAATGGAAGATCTGATTAGGGGGGAATCAAAGTCAGGGGGAACTTGTGAAGTTTCTGTTACCTCATCTGGTTATTTTCCGCTCTAAATAAATGTTATCACTGCCTAAGTTTGTCATCATCAAAAAGGGAGAAATTGATGGGTTTTAAATGTTTTTGCCTTATGTTTTGATGATCTAACAAACTTACTGTCAAGAACCAGATAGGAAACCTGGCACACTTGGTGCACATTTCAAATGAACGGAGTCCTGCCTCAACTCCAGCAAGTGTGAATTGTTGCAAATAAAGAGAAAAGAGGAATAAGACAGGGACCTGATCCCTGGATGTTCTCTGACAGAAGTATAAGTCTAATATACAGCTGGAAAGCAACTGCAGAAAGTACCTGCCTGCAACTGTACATGCGACAGTGCAGCAGTCACTTCCCATTAGGAAGAAGCGTTTACCAACCATGTAATGACATCATCCTTGGGATGTCTTTGGCAAGTATAACAACATGGTGCAAGGCACAACATACTCACTTGAGCATTTAGTGATATTCTCTCAAGCATTAAAGAGTTGATCCAGCATTGAAGTCACAAGTGTGTCAAGAACAAGAAGACAACTCCACTAAAGGATCGGTTCCACAATGAGTCTATGTGTATCCGTAGTTGAGTTGTAATCTTGTTATTTGTTCTTCATTGTAACTCCTATCTTGCTTTCTTAGAAGTTGTGTATTAGGAAACCCAAAATCATAAACTCTCTGAGTTTGTGTTATGACTAGAGTTAGTCATAAGCTAAAGTCTTTGTAACTAGTGAGTGACAAAGTGGCTTGTGGTAAGTGTATCACAAGTTAGTTGAGTTGAAGTCTTTGTAACTAGTGAGTGACAAAGTGGCTTGTGGTAAAGTATCACAAGTTAGTTGAGTTGAAGTCTTTGTAATAGAATCATTACAAAGTGGCTTGTAATTGAGTTTTTACAAGTTAGTGAAGTTGAAAGCTTACGAGTGTAGGTCGTGGTTTTTGTCCCCTTGTGTGGGATTTTTCCACGTAAAAATCCCGTGTCTCATTCTCTTACTGTTTTATTAGTATTCTCAGTAAAAACACATAGAGGACCAGGTACTCTATAGTTTGGTGGACTCATATAAACTAACACCTTAAAATTTAAAATGAAAATACATATCTTTTAATCATAACACAAATGTGATATGACCAAGCAATCCCCTTAACATTCCCAACAAGAAAATGATTACGAGGGTTGAACTTTATTTTTCTTTTTCCTTTTTTCGCAACAAAACGTGAGTAGAACCACATATGGTCAAATTAATAGTACTACATTGTGGAAACATATATTTGAGGAAAAAAAAAAAAAAATAGAAGGAGAGCATAAAACTGGTTTCCTGGAAATTCCCAAATGGAGAATTAAAGATTAGTAGCCAAGTGTGGGATCAGCCTTTGATGGAGAGGTCAATATCAAGGTGCAGTATCCATTCTTTTAGGAGGACTTTCAAACCTCAACAATATCCAATTCTCAATGACTTTTTGGGACATTTCAAAGGGGTCTGTATTTAGACAATTCAAATTCAATCATTTTCATATTTTGTTTCTACTTTGATTGACAAATGACATTTTGTTAAGAGTAATAAACCCTATTGTAACCTACCATATTTTCTCTACTATTTTTCTTACATCACCCCTATTCAGGGGTAGATTCAAGATTTAAACTTAACGAGTTTCGTCTTGTTAAGTTTAAAAATAATACAACAATAACAACAAATCTAGTATAATCTCATGAGTGGGATCTGGGAAGGGTAGTATGTACTCATACCTTACCCCTACTTTGTGAAGATAGAGAGACTATTTCCGATAGACCATCGACTCAACAGCAACAACCCAGTATAATCACACAAGTGGGATCTAGGGAGGATAGTGTGTACGCAAACCATACCTCTACCCTGGGGGTAAAGAATTGCGGTTTCGAAAGACCCTCGGCACAAGGAAATGAAAAAGAGAGATACAGATGAAAAAGAGCGACCCTCGACTCAAGGAATTTTAAAAATATTAATTGTTGAATTTTAAATAAATGTTCACATATAAACCTATGTTTCACATCAAAAATCATTACTAGAAATTCGGCAAAAACCGGCCAAAAAACACCGACCAACTTTGCTCGGTCAAAAAACCGGCCAAAAAATCGACCAAATTTGGTCGGTTTTTCAAAATATTCTATTTTTAATTTTTTTTTACGAAACCGACCAACTTTGGTCGGTTTTCTTTGGCGCAAAAATGCAGGAAACTATTTTTGAGTCCCGCAAAATTTATTTTTCAAGAAACCAACCAACTTTGGTTGGTTTTTCAATTAAAATAAATAAAAATTAATATTAAAAAAATCGAGCAACTTTGGTCGGTATTCTTAGGCCGGTCATTTTAAAAGACCGGCCAACTTTGATCGGTATTTTATTTTTTAACAAAACCGACCAACTTTGGTCGGTTATTTTCGTGTGAAAATTCAATTAAAGAGTATAAATTTAAAAAAAAAAAATGCACCAATAGTCTAGTGGTAGAATAGTATCCTGCCACAGTACACACCCCGGTTCGATTCCCAGATGGTGAATCTTTTGATTACATAATTAAAATACCGACCAACTTTGATCGTTTTTTTTTTTGCAATATTTTTTTTTTTTTTTGATTTTAATTGACCGACCAACGTTGGTCGGTAATTTCCGACCAACTTTGGTCGGTATTCTTAACCCACCGTCAAAATACCGTCCACACGTAAATGGTCGTGTTTTGGTTGGTAATTGGCCATAATCGATCAACTTTGGTCGGTTTTTTAGTCGTTTTTTGGCGGATTTCTAGTAGTGAATATTGAATTCGGACGAACTTGATGCTAATTTGCATCTTCCTATATGATAAAATACAAATTATTGGAACAAAAAGTGTAGTCCGTTCATGGCTATTCTCATGAATGACAATTTCATGGCTTGGGATCATGGGCGAAGCCACCTTTGGCAAAGGGTGGTCAACTGACAACCTTTCGCCGAAAAATTACACTATGTATATAAGTAAAATATTGATTTTAGATATATAAAATCTATATTGAACACCCTTTGTCGGAATTTTTTTTTCTACTTTTTTCAAGTTTGAACACCCTTGAAAATATTCTGGCTTCGCCACTGCTTGGGATGCTAGTGAACTAACGTGAATTTGGCACGATTTTAAGACTTGAAAGACAAATTAGAAGTTGTTCACATGAATCCCATATAGGGGGCAAATGCTGACCAGAAAATGGTGTAAGAAATCAAAATGAGATAAAACACGCAACTGGAATTTGATGATTCACCCCATAGAAAATTCTTCTCAGTGTCCGACTTTTAAACATCAAATAACCTGAATGTGAACTATTAACTTGACCAGTTTTTTTCTCAGTTTACTTTCGTTTTTCTTTTTTAATCCTATGAGGTAAACTTTATACTCACTCTACAACAAATTGAGAAGTAAATGAAATAATGAAAAAAAAAATGCACCATTCAAAGATGTTACTACAAGTCCTTGTTCTACTTTTCTAAGCAATTCGCATGGTTCATTATTTATATTAAAAAATTTATTTAAAAATAATGATAGATAATTATTCATAAAACTAGAATTAGTGAATTAGTGGACTCAGGGCATCTCAAAACTTCACTCCACATTTTTACTCTAAAATAGAGTAAACTAACTCCAACCATCATTCCAGTTTTTACTCCCAAAAAAAAAAAAATTCTTTTTTATATTTTTCTCTCTTCTATATTATACTATTATCTTTTGTTTAAATTTTATATTCTTATTTCCATTAAACAAATCCTTTCTTTTTTTCTTTTTTACATATTCATCCCATTAATTTATATTTGTTTCTTATATAACCATTTAAAATAAAATTATTTTATACCATAAATTTTTAATAATATAATTTGTATGCAAATATTATTGATTATACATATTAATGGATAATTCAAATAAAAGTAAAATCATTGAGATACAAGATAATTCAATACATATTACATGTAATTTAAAATTTAGTTTAAAACTACTTAAATATTCAACTTTCACCTCTAGTATGCTCCCATAAATGATCTATTAATACATTACGAAGTGAAAAATGAGCATCTTTGTCCTTAAATTTTTTGTATCGGCCTAAAAATTATTCTCGGTGATTTTCATCTACTACCATTTCTACTGTTGGAGTTGGACCTTCCCAAGCATCTTGAATTGGTGCATTAAGATCACTCAATTCTTTAATGATTTTGGTGTATCTGGAAACGGCCTAGGTCCCTACTAAATTATTGTGTTATTTAATGTAGTTTCAATTTTATATATTTTTATTCTAATGTATTTCAATTTTAATATATTTTTGTTTAATGTATTTTTTAATTTTTACTTTTCAATTTTAGCAACATCTTGTATTTTATTTTTGCACTTTTCATTTTTGTGATGGTTATATCTTTTTTATACAATTATAACTTATAATAAAATTAACTTATAATTTTACATAAAAATAATATATGCACGAAAATTAATTTATCAAAATTATACGCCAAAATTAATATTATAAAGATATTACATAAACATAATTAGGTATATATAATATGATAAATTAAAAGGGTTAAATAATAAAAATAATAATAATAATAATAAAATAATAGGGAATAGTGATAGAGTAGATGAATAGTGTCACTCCAAATTTGGAGTGGCACTATTCACCCTCCGAAATGGAGGCAAATTTGGATGTGGGTTGGAGCAAAATTCCTCCATTTTTTACTCCAAAATGAAGTTTGGAGGCAAAAATGGAGTAGGGTTGGAGATGACCTCAGTTATAGAGTGCAAATTGGACTCCTTTTCTCATTTAGTCAGTAGATATTAGAAATACTCCGTTCTAGTTTATGTGAACCTGTTTCCTTTTTGGTCCGTTTCAAAAATGAATGACCACTTTCTAAATTTGAAAATAATTTAGCTTAAATTTCCAATTCTATCCTTAATGAGAAGCTTTTATAACCACACAAATACTCTGAACTCCTTTTTAACTTATTTAGGACCACAATTTCAAAAAGATATATTTTTTCCTAAATTCTGTGTCTACTCAAACAGATTCACATAAATTGAAAGAGAGTACATTTTTTTTTATGGGTGGTCGACAGTGGACACGACACGACAATTGTATCTTTCGTAGGATTTTTAACTATTCCGGTCAGTTTATTTTTGTCTTAATCTGATAATTGGGCTGTCACTAATCACTATCAGGGTATTATTAGTGTCTAAAGGAAAAAGTAGATTTCCTCAGCGCCCTCAACTCGAGTTCTAAATTTGGAACGGGAAATTTTAATTTAATTTTTTTTTTTCGTGTGTGATGAATAATGAAGGAATAATTATAATAAAAAAACTGTTAGATTGTGAGTGGCAACTACCATTGAAGAGATTATTGTTAGGCGCGAAAAACCTATTCTATGGATATTTAGTTTTAAATAGACTATTTTATTTATGGAAGGGGAGCGTTGACGTAACTGGTAAAGTTGTTGCTATGTGAGCAGGAGGTAGTTCGAGCCGTGGAAACATCTTGCATAAATGCAGGGCAAGGTTTGCGTACAATAGACCTTTGTAGTCCAGTCCTTCCCCGGATCCTGTGCATAACGGGAGCTTAGTGCACCGAGCTGCCCTTTTAATCTATTTTATTTATTATTAATGTACATATTCTTATTTCATAATTTTATTTTATTTAAGATAATCATAATTTTTTGCCTTAATGTGAGTATTAGTTAATACCACTAATCGAATCTACATTAGATAATACAAATATTTTTTCTTGTGCAACCAGAGGGGCGTGTATATATACCTCCAACCGGTATCACAAGATACCACATTTCGAAAATTTTTACTAGACATATCCATATAAATAATTGGTAAAAATTATTAGGTATGAATATGTAAAATCGCTTGTCATTATAATAATTTTTTCATTTGATCAGTTTTTTAAATATTTACACCGTTTACGAAAAATCTTGTGTATGTTACTGTATGTAATCAATCAAACATTGTACTCCTCTATTCTAATATATGTGGCACACTTTTCTTATTAGTTGTCTCCACAAAGAATGACACATTTATAAAAATAATTTAATTTTATACATTTCATTTACCGATTTTATTTTTTATGACAAAATTCTTTTTAGTCATTATGACCCATAAAGCTTTTATCCTTAATATTTTTAAGGTTATAAGTTTCAAAAATCTTTTCTTTTATCTTAAACTCTATGTCGAATCAAACTATCTTATTTAAATTAAAGATGCGAGATTTTACACTAACATTAGTTATACCCACAACCAGAGGCGAATTCGAAATTTTAGGTTTATGTGTTCCTATAAAAATCTCGAGTTAATATACAATACTAACTGGATGAACGGATTGGATTCCAAACAAAATATTCTTAAACATTTAATGATTTTTTCAATAAAATATAGATTCTAGACAAAAGCTACTGAGTTTACGGGAAACCGTTGCTATTAAACTGAATCCACCCAGCCCACAGTCAACCAAACTACCCCTTGAATAATTAATTCATGCAGCGAATAGAAAATGTGACTTTTCTAGAAGCAAAGGATGAAGAGAGAGAAGACTTTATCCAAATTAATGGTCAAAATATTCCGAGGCAAAGGAATCCCCTTTTTTCTTTTAGAATACAATTTTTATGCGAACCCTCTATTGAATAACTATTACAGCATTGACTCAAAAATGTTTTTACAGATTCAGTTTTTGTACTAAAAAAAGAACACAAAAAGAATTTAAAAACATAAACAAATAAAGAAGTAGAGAATTCTTGAATATTCTACTTTGAAAACTTTACAATATTGAAATTCTTTTGCAGCAAAATTCGACCAACTCATCACGAATAAACAGATAAAAATGAGTCAGTATACAATATATCTTTTGAAGGCACGTACGTCCTTTATATCTTTATATATTTGGTCAAGGAAGTGCAATATTATCTGCAAGATAAAATTTTTTGCGGCACTAATTTAATACTTAACTCATTAACTTTCTCTACGTTTTAATGAGCTTATTATAGCCTTAAGGCAAAATACCTTAAACCACCCCTAAACTTGGCTCAGATTATTAGTATCCTCCCCGAACAATAGCCGGTCTTAATTACCCTCCTCAACTTGGTCTTTTGAGAGACATTATCCCCCTAGACGCTGATATGGCAAAAATTGTGGGTGCATTCGCCTGCCATGTGGATTTTTCTGTATATGTGGCATTTTTTTGAAAAGTAAAATATATCTTTTACCTTTTTAAGAATATTGCTTTTTTAGATAATTTTTTTCGAATACAATTTATAATAAAACTTGGATAGAACTACATTATTTAGGCTAAATATTTTTATTTGGCCAAAAATAATAAAGTTTTAGTTAATCTTTATTTGAGTTTGACCTGAAAATAAAGATTTACACAATTGAAATAAATAGTCAAGCATCTAAAAAGTTATAAAAAATACATAGCTTGAAATTAATTATTTTGGCTATAATTTTTATATAGCTCTAAATATGGTGCTCTAAAAATATTAATTTTTACAGATTTTACCTAAAAAATTAAAAATACACAGTTGAAATAAATAGTCATTGCATCAAAAGAAGAAATAAAAAGAGTATACAATTGCAAGAAATAAAATGAATCACTTGCATTATACTGCAATTGTACACTCTTTTTATTTCTTCTTTTGATGCAATGACTATTTATTTCAATTGTGTATTTTTATTTTAGATAAAATGTGTAAAAAATATATTTTTAGAGCACCGTAATTTAGAGCTATATAAAAAACTATAGCCAAAATAATTAATTTCAAACTATATTTTTATAACTTTTTAGATGACTTGACTATTTATTTCAATTGTATAAATTTTTATTTTCAGGTCAAATTCAAAAAAAAATCTAACTAAATCTTTATTATTTTTGGCAAAATAAAAATATTTAGCATAAATAATGTAGTGCGATCCAAGTTTTATTATAAATTATATTCGGAAAAAATTATCTAAAAAAGTAATATTCCTAAAAAGGTAAAAATATATTTTATTTTTTAAAAAAATGCCACATATACAGAAAAATCCACGTGGCAGGCGAGGGCACCCACACTTTTGCCACATCACCGTCTAGGGGGGTAATGACTGTTAAAAGGCCAAGTTGAGGGGGTAATTAAGACCGGGCATAGTTCGGGGAGGATACTAATAATTTGAGCCAAGTTTAGGGATGGTTTAAGGTATTTTACCTAGCCTTAATGTATGTAGTAATAAATGACAAAATCCAGATTTTATACCAGTTAAGTTCAACTATCCTTGTAAAACAAGTGTTTACTTTCAAGTCAGTTAATAAGTGAGGAAATAAAATATTTTTTTTTGGCTCTGCACCTTTTGACAATTTTGATCCTTATTATTCTTTTCAAGAATTCATGATTTTGTAATATTATCATTATCTCGTAATCTCTTGAATAAAAATTAAATTGTTAATAGAGGTGAAGTCAAGATTTAAAGTTTATGGGTTCGAGATTCTAATTATTTTAGGGGCATTATCACTTTTAGCCCACGATAGAAACTATTTACATTTGGTAGCCGAAAAAAAAAAAAAAAAA
>NW_017672566.1:161265-171363 GCF_001879085.1 Nicotiana attenuata
TAAAAAAAAAAAAAAAAAATATATATATATATATATATATATATATATATATATATATTATTTTGAGAGCAGCTATACAATGTCATTTTTTCTTTGTTTTAAGTTACTAGGTTCTAAATTAAAAATTTATACATATTTAATGAATTTGCAAGACAAAACCCAAGTTCGAATCAAAGTTATTGATTTCGGTCGAACCTGCTCCTAACACTCTAGCTTCGCCTCTGATTGTTAAAACTAGATTTTGTTTCGTTTGCTGCGTATAGTAGATTTTAGAACATATATCATACATTAATTTATTTGACATGTATCATAAAAAATTTTATTAACTAAATTTGGTATATCAATTTGGTTAATTTTCTTCTCCTTTTTTTTTTCTTCTTCTGGTGGATAGCATATACTTTAAACTGTTCCCCTGTTTCTTTTTTTTTTATTTTTTTTTATGTTGCTCCTATTTTCCTCACCCATAAAATTTAACGAAAATAAGTGAGGTCAAAAGAACGTCTAGGTCGCTGACGTCATTCAGTACTTGTCTGACTTGGCCGCCTTGATTAATTTGACCCACGTGCGCTAATGGCCCATTGACACAATTTGCCACTAAAATAATCAACATTAAAACATAAAATAAGCCTAAAACATCCTCCTTGGTCACTCTTCTTTCATTTTCCCCCTTTTGTCCTCTTTTCCCCCTTATTCCTTTTTTCTTTTTCTTTTTGGATCCACCTACAAATTACATTATTTACTATTACTCCCTCCGTACCAATTTATATGAAATATACTGGACATGAGGTTTAAAAAAGGAATAAATTCTTTTATAACTTGTGGTCTAAAATTAGTCGTAACTATTTGGATGGTTCCAAATCGTCTCATTAAGGGTAAAAAGGATATTTTAAAGTTAAATTATTACTCCCTCTCTCTCAATTTATGTGTTATACTTTTCTTTTTAGTCTGTCATAAAAAGAATATCAACTTTAAACAATGCGATGGTTTATAGCTACAAGTTTCAAAAGTCTTCCTTTTTTTCTTAAACTCTGTGTCGAGTCAAACACCGCCACGTAAATTGAGAAGAGGGAGTACAGAATATAGAAAGTTATCATTTTTTTGGAACTAACAAAAAGGAAGAAAGAGTGTCATATAATTTAGAACGGGTGGAGTATTATTATGATAAAATATGAAATATTTTAACAAATTTTATAGCCATCTAGATTTTCCTCGTGGGTCCCATCTATCAATTTGGGTATATAAACAAGGCCAGCCCAAAGTTCTTGTCGTAGGTTGGAACACAATTACTAGAAGCAGAGCATCCACAAAAACTTCCCTCCTAGGAAACAGAGCATTTCTTTTATAGAAACAAAAGAAAAATGGATTCTTCTTCTTGTTCTTCTCATTTTTTCTACCCTATGAATTCTGATCTTTCTTCTGATTCTTCTTGGGAATGGTCCAATTTAAACTCAACTAATTCTCTTCCTTTTAACCTTAACGATTCAGAAGAAATGCTTCTTTTTGGTGTTCTTACTAACACAGCTCAAGAAACAACGTCGGAAACAGTTACCTCGTACCATGTTAAGGAAGAGGAAGTTAGTTCAAGATCTAAGGTTATAAAAGAAATTGAAGAAAAACCCGCCAAGGAGAAGTCGTTTCGCGGCGTTAGAAGGCGGCCGTGGGGGAAATTCGCGGCGGAGATAAGGGATTCTACTAGGAATGGTGTTAGGGTATGGTTAGGGACATTTGATAGTCCAGAGGCAGCTGCTTTAGCTTATGATCAAGCCGCTTTTTCAATGCGGGGTACATCAGCAATCTTGAATTTTCCTGTGGAAACTGTCCAGGAGTCGCTACGTGACATGAAATGCCACGTAGACAAGGACTGTTCTCCTGTAGTGGCGCTAAAAAAGCGCCACTCAATGAGAAAGAGGAGCTTGAATTCCAAGAAAATCAGTAATAGTAATAGTAAAGTTGTGAGGGAAGTAAAAATGGAGAATGTAAATGTTGTAGTATTTGAAGATTTGGGTGCTGATTATTTGGAACAACTTTTGAGTAGTAGTTCAAGTGATCAAAGTAGTTGTAATGAAGCTTTTCTACCATGGTAAATCAAAGATTTACCCTAGTTTGTATTTATACATTTATTTTTATTATTTTTGTTTATTTTCTTTTAGGGGTAGGGAAATAGGGGAATTCCATCTCTTTGTTCTTTAGTTGGAGGTCACTTTCTAGTGTCTCTATTGTATAAATTTTGGTGATGGGGGTATTTAATTTAAGGATTTTGATGTGATATTGGTACTTGGCTGGTTATTTAATGGATAATGTTATTCTTCTTGGAGTCAGAAAATAACTTCACTACAAAGTATTTACAAGAAAGGTAATAATATTGTAAAAAATTATAAAAGACAATAAAGGAATTTGGGGCACTTTATAAAATATCAATTGATCTCATAGGTATTACACTTCTAGTTTTATTATGCACTTTGAAAAGAGTCATCTAACGTGCATGTGTATAAAGTTTTTTGTTACCGCCTAATTAAGTAGATCGACGTAAAAGAATACATGTATTGGCAATGCAAAAATAAACTCATGTAAAATGTGTCAAATTTTGGATAGTGAAAATAAATTGAGTTTCTTGTGTATAACATTTTCAACATCTACATCCCTTTGCTACATGTAATTCCAAAGAGCAAACCTAAATTGAATAAGACACTTTCGAACTATTCTCACAGAAAGAATTTGACCTTTGATTTGCATAATTGCATTGAGTTAGAAGAAGAAGAAATAAAGAATTGTGCAATATGTATAGGTTGACAAATAACAAGTGGGCATAACTTTAACATATATAAAATACAATATGCTAGAGTTTTAGAGCCTTCTTGGAAGCTCCCTGTATCTTTTGCTCCACATAAATAAAAAAGAAAAAAACAACAAACAACAAAGAAGATTCTGTGGGTCTTAGGTGTTAGGTAGCAGGGGGAGAGTATTAAGTTATGAGTTCGGACGAACTCAATAGCTTTTGCTTAGATCTTATATTTATATTTGAAAATGCATTAAATACGTGTAAATATTTAATTGTGAACCTAATAACTATAACGAGCTATGAGTTCTATGGTAAGTTCAGATAGTGGTGAAGCTAGAAATTTCTCCAAGGGTGTTCAAATTTAAAAGAAGTGGAAAAAATTTCGATAAAGGGTGTTCAATATGTGTCATATACTTCTAAAACGTAATATTTTACCCATGTAAACAGTGCAATTTTTTCACGAAGGGTGGTCAGTTGACCACTCTTATCAAAATGTGGCTTCGCCAGTAAGTTCAGAATTCATAAACTTTAAATTCTAGCTCCGACATAACCAAAATGTAATACGATCTATCATATCCTAGTTTTTTGTAAAAGGTATAGGTGATCCAAGTGCATCGTACATAATTTTTTTGGGATCTTTTATGATAATTTATTCTTGAAGTTATCTAAGAGGTCAAAATCGCACTTAGGTATAGGGCTGGGTATATATCGGGTAAAACCGATAACCCGAACCGTTAATTGTTTATTGGGTTATCGGTATCGGATTATTGGGTTAACGGTTCGATAACGGTTTAGAATTTTTTTACTATTGGGTTATCGGTTCGGGCCTCGGTTTGCCAATTTTGTTAATGGGTTAACCGATAACCCAATAAGAAATAATAAAATTACAACATTACCCTTAAGTATGTACAACTGCTAGGGCTTCAGTTCATTTTCTCCTACTCTTTCTCAACCGTACTCTTCAGTTGCTTCATCTTCATTCTTCATAGACCTTACTAGTTACTCCTAGCGTAAGTCTTTAGTATACTATATGTGAATTCTTCTCTTTTTTGCTTAACTCAAGTGAATTGTCTTCTCTTTTTTGCTTAACTCTAAATCGAGTTATCTTATCGGGTAAACCGATAACCGAACCGATAATGATCGATAACCGATTAACCGATACCCGATAACCGATATCTTATCGGTTCGGTTATCGGTTTATCAAATTTGTAAACCGATAACCGACATGCTAAACCGATAATATTCATAACTGAACCGAACCGACCGATGCCCACCCCTACTTAGGTAGAAAGGTGAATAATCCAATCTAAGCACATACATCATCATTGTATTGTTTATCCTTTGTATTATTTTAAATAAAGAATTGGTGCATTAATTTTATAATTTACAGCAATAAGGCCCGCAATCATGCATTTAATTTTTTCATGCTCTCCCCTTAAGTTTGCTCAATTGATTAAAAAAAAAAAAAGACATCTTCTTGACCTTATTCCACATCAAATATCTTTGTCTCAGTAATGCACGAAATTCGTCATCCATGTCTGTTTGAGAAAATTCTAAGACTCTGAAGTTTATTCCTACCATACACACACACACACACAAAAAAAAAAAAAAAAAATTCAAATGCTAATATCACGAGTTTGAATAATCAAACATGAATTATTTTGTGTAATAAATATTATTTGAACATGAATTCAATCATAGACTATGATTATTACATTTTTTTTAAAAATATATCATTTAATTTGTGTAATAGTTTTTGCTAAAAGACTTAATTAGCTAGAAGAAAGATAATAAAAAAAAAGGATAGACAAAAAATGCCAAGTGATTTTTTTTATTTGTTTTAAGTTTTGATGAAGCGAGTTATTTGGTACTTATACTGATGGATGGTAGCAGAGTGAAATGATTAAAGTGTTTGCAAGCTATCGGAATATCATCATTAAATGAAGGGGAACTTTGGAGTAACGGTAAAATTATCTCCATATGAACTATATGTCACGGATTCGAGCTGTGGAAGCAGACACTAATGCTTGCATTAGGGTAGACTATCTACATCACACCCATAGGGGTACGGTTCTTTTTCGGACCTTGCATAAAATATGGTATATTTTGTGCACCAGGCTACCTTTTTAAACGGAAGAAATTTTTTTTTGTTAAATAGATATGTGGAGTTTCTTCTAGAAAAATCTTGGAAGAATAGCACTCCACGTAGGGTAGGAATTACAATTTGCAAGTTGATAGAATCATCAAAGACTTTATTAGATTTATCACGTGATTATACACAGTGATTTATAAAGTTCAAAGAACAAAAAGGAGAAAAAGAAGAAAATCATATTCTTGGTCCAAATTCAATTCAAATTCAAAGTTCTCATTCTGTCACCATCCCTAAAGTTAATTATTATAAATAAAACCGAAAAAGGGCAAGTCACGTACAGTTTTTATCCTATTTCCTAAGGACATTAACATATTAAAATAATCGAATCCAAAAAGGGGTTAACTGAACTTAGTCACACCTTTTGGGACACCAAGACCTTTCTACTAACACACTAAGGATTAATTTACTCAGTATAATTGTTGTTGACTAACTAATATTTCTCCTTTATCTTTTGTAGCTAGCGTTTATATTAATGAATAACAATAAATTACTGCGATAACATGACATTGAAATATCCAAATATTACAACATGATATTAAAATATCCAATTATTTTATGTTTTGGGGTGAAGTGCAGAACCTTTTAATCGCATCCTGAATTAGTTTTTACTAGTACTATAATTTGAGTGCTAATCTTTTGGTTGCAGACAGTCACTTGGAGAAAAATATGTATTTCCTCTTGCCACATATATTTGCTAGAACTAAAACTACTTATTCATTACTTGGGCCGTTATTGGGCCTAGTGTATGCTACCTTTAGGACAAAATATAAAATTTATCGGAGGATCGAATTAACTGCATATGCTGGCAAAAAATTTAAGTATAAATATTATATACATATATTGCACATCAATATAACAAATATATAATTTTTCCGACTTTCATTTGTGAGAGCAGCTAAAAAAAATACATTACTCCTACCGTTATTGCGGGAAGTAATGCTGCCACTTCCGGCTTTTTCTTTTTCTTTTTTCTTTTGTTCAACTTCCAATTTTTCCACTACAAGCAGTTGGTCACTTGGTTGGCTTTCTTCTCAGGCACCATTAGTCACCCACCTACATTTATTATTTTCACCAAATCGATAAATGCATAAAAAAAGGTATATATATATGTGTGTGTGTAGTTTAGTGCACTGCTAATTAGGCACTTTATAAGAATATGGTTCTTACATATGTTCCCTTGTTAAACAAGTGAGATAATAAAATACGGAATTTAATTAACACATGAACTTTTTACATGAAAAACCTCCTTACTTAAGGGAGTAAAAATCACGACCCAACTTTGGAATTTCTCTTAACGAAACTTCATTAAAACACCGAGTTGTTTCGGGTTACAAATTTTTATAACCTAAGAGACTAACTTTTAGCCACTTGACTGCCTACAATCACCCGGATGGTAGCAAAATGCCCAAGCTAACACTAGAGCTCAAATTTCTTCATGGATTAGGTCTTGAATCGGCAAAGAGAGTTTGTTGATTTGACTTATAAAATTGGTCCTTATTTCACAAACTAATTTTGTAGTTTTTACATGGTTTGAATAAGGAAATGATTCATAATAGATAAAAGTTTAATTTAATTTGAAGTCCTAAATATTAGGACTTTCCATATAATTCACATGCGAAAATAGTAAAAATAGCACGGGCTAGCCAGTTTTCGGACTGGTCATTCAAAAATAGCAGCGTTTGCAAAGTCATTGAAAAATAGCCACTATTTTGCTGCAACACGAAAAGTTCCAGCATAATATACTGGAGATCGGTGCACCTGTGTATGAACTTCCAGCATATTATGCAGGAACTCCAACACGCGGAAAGTTCCAATATAATATACTGGAGATTGGAGCACCGGTGCTCCAATCTCCAGTATATTATGCTGGACCGGTATATTATACTAGAACTCCAGTATATTATACTGGAGTATTTTTCCGGATTTTGCACAGTATTTTCGTTCAGATTTATCTTTATATGAAAAGTGGCTAATTTTCGAATATTTTTGAAACTGTGGCTATTTTTGAATGACCACTTGTAAATCTTGCTATTTTTGAATTTCTCCCACGAAAATATTTTAATCATTTAAATTTTAGCCGATTTTGAAGTCCTAAAAATTTTGATCGACATTTCGCTAAGAGCATTCGTGCTTTTAATATAGTATAGATTAATATCACTATACAAGTGGTGATCATTTTAGAACTAATGGATAAGCCAACATTATGTGCACTTTTTGATATCCAACATTATGTGCACTTTTTGAGTTTAATTTATGGAGAACTACACATAAGTACTGTTGGGTTTTGGATGTGTTTAATTAATATATTAAATACTTAAAAGAGGGTGAATGGGAAATGGAGGGAAATAAAATTTTTGAGTGAAATTTTAAGTTCCCCCCCTTGGCAAATGGGCATTGTCCCATATTGGAAGAGGAAGAGGTTTTTTATGGGTATATAAGCAATTGCTCTTCTTCTAGCTCTTAAAGAGTTGAGAAGAAGGCAAGCCTCGCGCCGTCGTCGTCGTCGCTCGCTCGGCTTCGGCTTCCGCTTCCGCTTCGGCTTCGGATTTGGTCAAATGATCGATTGATTGATTAACTTTTTGGACCAAATTTATTTGTTAATAGTAAAATATTAACAGAAATGTTATTAAATATTTGTTTTAATAACAAAATATTAATATTAAATATTAATATTAAATCCAATCCGTTTTTCTGTTTTGGTAACAGAAAAGTAACTACCCTCTTCAATTTTCCCTCTTTATTTTCCCTCTTTATTATTGAGTAAATGGCCATATATGCTGTGGGCGTTTTGCATAAACAGCCATTCTGAAGAGTTGCACCCTCTTCAGATTTCAGCCTAACTTTGGCTATAAATACAACACTATTCTGCTCAGAATTTCACTACGATTTTCTGAGTTTCTTCTCCTTCTTCTGCATACTTTTAGCATCAAACAAAGCAAAAAGTAAGTGTGATTTGCTACCGAACTTTGTGTTCGCTGAAACACTGGGGTTTGAAGTACCACTACACCAGTGTGTAATTCGTTCTATCCTGGGAGGAAATAATCCATAACCTTGGGTACTAGGAGGGGATTAAATTCCTTAAGGAAACACTGTGAATTCAGTGGGCTCGAATTGGTTTTATGCCATTTCTGTTTATGTTCATTTCTGTTTATACTCATTTATATTTCCAGAATTATTTTACAAATATAGTCTACTTAACAAGCTTAAGGAATTTAATTTGATTTCTGTATTTGTACTTACTGTTTCTGGAAGAGTAAAACCTTTGTGGTTTTGTACTCTATTAAAATCTACGTGATTTTAACGTTTGTGTCATTCTTTTACAGAAATGACTAATGAGAATGAGAACCAAGCTGTTCCAATGGTGACTGCCAATGCCTCAACAAGCTGAACGACACCGGCAATATTGGCACCGGCGGAGAAACCCGAAAAATTTTCCGGGATTGATTTCAAGCGCTGGCAGCAAAAGATGTTCTTCTATTTGACTACTCTAAGTCTCCAGAAGTTCATCAAGGAAGATGTTCCTGTGCTGTCCGATGAAACTCCAGAAACTGAACGCTTTCTCGTGATTGAGGCGTGGAAGCATTCAGATTTTTTGTGCAAGAATTATATTCTAAGCGGGCTGGAAGATGCTTTGTATAACGTCTACAGTGGCGTGAAAACGTCAAAGGAACTGTGGACTGCGCTTGAAAAGAAATACAAAACCGAAGACGCCGGGTTGAAAAAGTTTGTTGCTGCAAAGTTTTTGGACTACAAAATGGTAGATAGCAAGTCTGTTATTACCCAAGTCCAGGAATTGCAAGTGATTATTCACGATCTCCTTGTTGAAGGTATAAATCAAATTAATATTGATGTTGAAAGTAATAATCTTAGTATTTTTACTAATATAAATTTCATTGAAGGTCTTGTCATCAATGAAGCATTTCAAGTAGCAGCAATGATTGAGAAGTTGCTTCCTTTGTGGAAGGACTTCAAAAACTACTTGAAACACAAACGCAAGGAGATGTCCCTTGAAGATCTCATTGTTCGATTGAGAATCGAAGAGGACAACAAAGCTGCTGAAAAGAGAGGCCGTGGAAACTCAACAATAATGGGAGCAAATATTGTTGAACAGAACAAAAAGAGGAAGAAGTCTTCTGGACCAAAATACAACCCAAGCAAGAAGCGGTTCAGTGGAAACTGATACAACTGTGGAAAAACCGGACACAAATCTACGGAGTGTCGTGCTCCGAAGAAAGACAAGAAGAAGGGTCAAGAAAATATGGTTGAAAAGCATGATGATGTTGATGATTTATGTGTCATGCTTTCCGAATGCAACTTGGTGGGCAATCCTAAAGAGTGGTGGATTGATTCTGGAGCCACTCGCCATGTTTGTGCTGTTAGAGAAGATTTTGCTTCTTATGCTCCTGTTGGACCCGATGAGACGATTTCTATGGGAAATGCTTCAAAGGCGAAGATTGAGGGATGTGGGAAGATATTTCTCAAAATGACTTCCGGCAAAGTGGTGACTTTGAACAACGTCCTTCATGTTCCCGAGATTAGGAAAAATTTAGTCTCTACTGGACTTCTTGTTAAGAATGGTTTTAAATGTGTTTTTGTTTCCGATAAGGTTGTAATAAGTAAGAATGAAATGTTTGTAGGAAAAGGTTACCTCACTGAGGGCCTTTTCAAGCTGAATGTAGTGGTTGTTGAAAATAATAATAAAATTTCAGCTTCGTCTTACTTACTTGAGTCAAATGAATTATGGCATATACGTTTGGGTCATGTCAATTATAAAACCTTACGGAAAATGATTAATTTGGAAGTATTGCCCAAGTTTGAATGTGACAAATCAAAATGTCAAGTATGTGTGGAATCTCAATATGTTAAACATCCTTATAAGTCGGTTGAAAGGAATTCAAATCCTTTAGACTTAATTCACACAGATATTTGTGACATGAAGTTAATACCATCTCGCGGTGGAAAAAAGTATTTCATAACTTTTATTGACGATAGTACTCGATATTGTTATGTTTACTTACTTAATAGTAAAGATGAAGCAATAGACGCATTCAAGCAATACAAAAATGAAGTTGAAACGCAACTTAATAAGAAAATCAAAATGATAAGAAGTGATAGGGGTGGCGAATATGAATCTCCTTTTGAACAATATGTTTAGATATGGAATATT
>NW_017672566.1:172937-183378 GCF_001879085.1 Nicotiana attenuata
TTGGATGGCCATGAAACGAGTTTTGGGGTATTTAGTACATACCCAGGACTTTGCTTTGCACTACAATAAATATCCTGCGGTCATTGAGGGATACTGTGATGCAAATTGGATCACCGGATCAACTGATTCCAAGTCCACAAGTGGATATGTATTCACTATTGGTGGAGGAGCGGTATCTTGGAAGTCATCCAAACAAACTTGTATTGCCCGCTCTACAATGGAGGCTGAGTTCATAGCCTTGGATAAAGCCGGTGAAGAAGCTGAATGGCTCCGAAATTTCTTGGAAGATATTCCATTTTGGCCCAAACCGTTGGCACCAATATGCATACATTGTGATAGTCAAGCGGCAATTGGAAGGGCTGGGAGCGTTATGTATAACGGTAAGTCTCGCCATATACGACGAAGACATAAAACCGTTAGACAATTACTCTCTAGAGGAATTATCACGATTGACTATGTAAAGTCAAGTGATAATATGTCGGATCCACTTACAAAAGGCCTAACTAGAGAGGTAGTTGAGAAGTCATCAAGGGGAATGGGACTGTGGCCGAGAACAAGTCATAGTGGCGGTAACTCTACCTAGAAGACTGGAGATCCCAAGATCTAGGTTCAAGGAGATCAAACAAAGTCATTTATTACGGTTCAACATTGTCAACTAAACTTTTGGTCCATTCTCGTGATGAGACAATGTTCAGTACCAAGGATAAAGCATTAAGGCTTTTTAATGATTTCTAAATTTGATACGGGGTATATCAAATAGTGTATCTACGGGACGACATGTTTAGGAATCACCTATGTAAGTGTGAAGTGTTAGCCGCTTCAAGGAGAACATTGTAAGGCCAGTTCTCTACGCACTTATGAAACCAGGCGGTGTTCATGGCTGAAAGGAACACAACAATGAGAACCAAAGACGGTTAAGGGTTGGTTGTGTGACTTGTGGTTGTCTAGGTATACACTAAAGTTCGACGGTTCAAAGATATCAAATTTACCGATTGATCGAGTATATCCGACATAAGTTCACTACGGAAAGTTCAAAGGGAAACCTACTTATCCAGATGCAATTAATCCTTACTTGCGAATCACACAGTTTTTCATGCATACTTCCGTGATATACCCATTCCCCATTCATGTGGGGGATTGTTGGGTTTTGGATATGTTTAATTAATATATTAAATACTTAAAAGAGGGTGAATGGGAAATGGAGGGAAATAAAATTTTTGAGTGAAATTTTAAGTTCCCCCCTTGGCAAATGGGCATTGTCCCATATTGGAAGAGGGAGGTTTTTTATGGGTATATAAGCAATTGCTCTTCTTCTAGCTCTTAAAGAGTTGAGAAGAAGGCAAGCCTCGCGCCGTCGTCGTCGTCGCTCGCTCGGCTCGGCTTCGGCTTCGGCTTCGGCTACGGCTACGGCTTCGGCTTCGGCTTCGGATTCGGATTCGGATTTGGATTTGGTCAAATGATCGATTGATTGATTAACTTTTTGGACCAAATTTATTTGTTAATAGTAAAATATTAACAGAAATGTTATTAAATATTTGTTTAATAACAAAATATTAATATTAAATATTAATATTAAATCCAATCCGTTTTTCTGTTTTGGTAACAGAAAAGTAACTACCCTCTTCAATTTTCCCTCTTTATTTTCCCTCTTTATTATTGAGTAAATGGCCATTTATGTAATGGCATTTATGCTGTGGGCGTTTTGCATACTTTTAGCATCAAACAAAGCAAAAAGTAAGTGTGATTTGCTACCGAACTTTGTGTTCGCTGAAACACTGGGTTTGAAGTACCACTACACCAGTGTGTAATTCGTTCTATCCTGGGAGGAAATAATCCATAACCTTGGGTACTAGGAGGGGATTAAATTCCTTAAGGAAACACTGTGAATTCAGTGGGCTCGAATTGGTTTTATATCATTTCTGTTTATGTTCATTTCTGTTTATACTCATTTATATTTCCAGAATTATTTTACAAATACAGTCTACTAACAAGTACAACCAACACACCTACGTTACAACATAATGGCATAGATTTAACTTTACAAAATATGTAGCCCAAAGATATTAGACTCAAGTACGAAGAAATATGATTATCCACATCTTTTAAGGGGAATTGTGTGTGCTTTTTGAATCTTTTGTGTACAACCAGCCTATACCGATCCTTTACATTCCTACTACAGTTATAAAAATGCAAATCGGCTACAATACAACTGCAAATTTAACCTAACACGTATAGAGTAGGAGAAGGAATATAGAGTCTCCACCTTAACCTAACACGTATGTCATATATTTTTTTTCATGGAAAAACTATTCATGGTAATATCAAGGCAGCAATATACTTCTTGACTTTTGAGTTTTGACTCAATTGACTCTAAAGGTAAGGGTCCTTTACATGCATAATTGGTAGATGGTACAAGCTTATTGTTTGTATCCAAGTTATTGACAATCATTGTTTAATAAAATAGAAAGTATTGAGATTTTTATTCAAGTTCGCGTTTAGAGAAACTTTCAGAAATCACTATGTTTTAGTGGTTATTAGCTAGTTCTAGCTACTATTTACTATATTACTTCATATAGTTATGTTTTTAGATTTTTTAGAGTGTATTCGATGTATTTAAGCTACTGTATTCATGAATACAGTAGCATTTCTAGGCGTGAAACAGGGGATTACAGCTAGACAGATTTATGTATTCGAGTGTATTCGACTGTATTCATGGCGTGAAACATGTGATTACAGCTGGAAAGATTGTATTCGACTGTATTCACGGCGTGAAACAGGGGATTACACTATTTTTAAACGGAAAGTGAATCAATTAACATAATAGACTCCTAATATAACTCGACAAACTCAATTATAACACACAAATTTTATATTTTCAGTTATAAAAAGATTCTCAACTGAAAAATACCCCATAAACATAGCAATCTTCAGAGATATTATATAATACATCTGAATACATAAATTATATTAATTAAAAAAAATATATGAATATATTCATGGAATATAGCGAGATAGTGAATACAATGAAATACATAGAATACAGCGGAATACATTGAAATACAATGAAACAAACGACAATGAATACAATGAAATACATAGAATACAACGAGATACATTGAATACAATGAAAAAAAAGAAAATGAATACAATGAAATACAACGAGATACATTGAAATATATTAACAGAAAATTCAAGTTGCTCAGCCCCCAACTCCGTCGTCTTTGTTCAAGAACAACCCTAATGTCGTCTCGTTGAAGCAACATCAATATCCAGTCCTCGCTCGCCGTCACCGTTACCTCCGGTTGCCGACGATTAGCACGTAATTACCGGATTGATGACAAAGCATGTGATGAAGGGGAAAAGAAGAAACTTAGAAGTCGCTCTAATAGACTCGTGTTCTCCGCCGCTTATCAAAAGTAGAAGCAATAGAAGCCGAAGTCCAGCGCCTTCATCTTTAGCCTTGATCCGGCGGAGGAGAAGACATCGGGAAGTAGAGAGAGAGAGAGAGAGGGAAAATAGATATAGGGTAGGGGATAGGAGAAATTTGAGGGGATATGAGAGAGAAATAATACGAAGCTTATTTTATGGCTTAAGGGTAGGAGGTGACCATAAATAGATATTTGGCTATAAAAAATCAGAAGGTAGCTATGAAATATAATTTTTTAAAAGGGTATTTATTTAAAATAAATAAGGTATCAACATTTGCTATATGAGGTAACTAATCCTTTTATTTATTGGTAGGGTTATTATTTACCAGTTAATTATACACGAGATTCTCTGAGTTATGTATGCCACCTAAAACCAGATCAATTTTTTTAGTTTCTACCGCTTCCATCTCAATTTATTAGACATTAAGAGTTAGTGAGGTTAAAATAAAGCAAAACGGCCTCGTGGCCATTTAAACTTGCACCACTTTACCATCCCGGTATATAAACTTACAATTATTTCTATTTTAACACTTGTACTTTATAAAAATACTAGTAATAAACACCTCCTGCTAAGCGTGTTACTCAATCGCTGTGATATGTCTAATCTAATTTCACCAACTTATTAAAATATCTAAAAGAATTCCTTTCTCTTCATCTTCGCAAGGGGCGCGACCACTACCACATGTTTAATCCACCATAAACACCACCGTTCTTCCACCCTCTTTAGCTAGAACCTATTCCTCTTGATAGCATTAAGCGCTAGGAAGGACAACTATTTTTCAATTCACAGAAAAAGCCCACATTTCTCTGCCCCCTACTCTTTACCATTTTCTTGGGTATGATTTTTGGGACAAACACACCAACAGTAACCATTCAAAGCCATCTCACAAAATCACTATGGCACTACAGATGCGAAAGAGTACCCTCCACCCCCATATTCTCATGTCTCCAAACACCCCAAACACCATTGCCGGAATTAGTAAAATGTTTAGAACTCGTCGAAATTCTATTGTCTACGAACATTGATTTGAAAGTAAAAAAAATCAAGTTTTAAGCAAAATAACAACCCATTAAAGTTTTGACTCCATCAATGGGCTGAATGTCACCGGTACCAATACAGAAATAATGAGCTGAAAAGCTCAAATCTTTTAATTTTTTGTTCTTTCTATTCCTTTTCGCCATAGCTCGTGCTCTTCCTTAATTCACATAAATGGGGATCCATCTTTTTATCTTCATTAATGGAGGAGAAAAAGGGGGAGAAGGGAAGGAAAGAAGAACATGAAAGTGAAGACGAACAAGAGAAAGGGGGAATGGGCTGGGGGTGGGGGGGTGGGGGGGATGGGACGGAAATAATGGGGGGACAAAGTTGGAAGGGGTGGGGGTGGGTGGGGGGAGGTTGGAGGACGTGATAGGATTTTTTTTTTTATAAAAAAATTCTTGCATTGTTATGAAACAATAAAAGTAGAAGAACAATATTGCAGTGAAAAGTAGGGAGAAAGAATTCTTATTACTTTGGGATGAATTATAATGGAATAGAACCCTCTATTTATAGGGAAATAATGACTTAGCCACCAAGTAATAACCCTAGAATCTCTCTAAATATAGACATTCACCATAAATAGAATTTTATTTATAACACTCCCCCTTGGATGTCTATTCAACAGATAATGTGCCTCGTTAAAATCTTAACTAAAATAAAACCTAGTGGGAAAATATTATAGAGAAGGAAAAAGAGTACACATATCTAACAATACGCCTTTTGGTTGCCTCATTAAAAACCTTGCAAGGAAAATCTAGTGGGATAAAACCTTGTAAGGGAAAAAGAGTACAACGTGTATTAACTCCCCCTGATAAGAGCATCAATTCACATCTGTGAGCCTTCGCATCCCAATCTTGTGCACTAGCTTCTTGAAGGTTGACATTGGTAGAGATGTGGTGAATAAATCAGTCATATTATCACTTAAATGAATATGTTGCACCTTGAAATCACCATTCTTGTATATATGTAAACTCTTCATATAATGTCGTGGAATAACTTTTTCAATATCTCCATAGAGGTAAAAATTTTCGCTATCACATTATCATGCTTATAGTTATAGCAAGATACATATGTGTACAAATTATACTTATCATATGGTACTTCAAGACGAAGAATTCTATATGGTTCAAGCAATTTAAATCCGTCAGGATTGTCATATAAGTTAAGTCATATAATAGACTTTAATTAGATGCATATCAAGTTTTCATGTCATGATAGACAAATAAAATATCGAGAATTGATTGCACATACAATTGACTTTTTACTTTCAAGTGATTTGAACTGCAGGTCCAAATACTTGTCTTTCATATGAAACTAATTCTATTCAAATTGCTTCTCATCTATTTGGCCAATATTTTTGTGTCTGTATTCGACAAACTTAAGATCCTCATCTATACTTAGCGCTATCATAGATGTCGTCGACGAACATTTTATATCGGTTCCAACATCTTTTCATAAAGACATGATATAGAGATCTCTTCATTCATATTTTCAGGTACCTGAATCTCTCATGAGATTTATGAAGTGTTATGTCATGTGATCTTCTAGATCATTTGCCTCTGTATTATGATCATTTTGATCATTTGCTCATCTTCTTTATCAAGAATTTTATTGAAACCGATTTGTCTATACGCTTTAAGCGTACCATAGATTTTGTCCTTCTAGGACTTATTCTAATATGATCATTTGCAGTGAGAATATAGTTACTTTCTTTGGGCCAGCAAATGCGTCTGACATGCTTTGTAATATATTGCAAATGAATTATCTTTTTATGAACTTCAAGTTCATATTATCGTATTCGAGGATCTAAATATACAAACGATAATTCATTCCACGTAACTTTTTCTCAACTGTTTATCTTGTCTCCCCCTCATGTTAGAAAAACTAGCTTTCTTCCTCAATTTTGGGAACCCATCTTTGTGTGTTATGGTGTTAATCAAAATATACACCACACATAAAAAATAATAAGATGAATTATTTGGTTCCTGACCCTGAACCACTTGTGAGGGGAGAAAATAATATACTTTGGTATATAACGTATATCAAGCTGATATACAAAATTTTGTTCTCATAAGCAATTGTTTAGCTATTAAGTGGAGACACTCAATAAATCATTTTTCTAAACCAACTGTGATGTAACCCAACTTATCAAGATGAACTATCTTGAATAAAAAATCTGGAAATTATGCTCTAAATCAAATAATTGAGCAAGTTACCTTGCAAACACCATGTTGCGGGTTAATAATAATCGCACATGTAGCCATCTCATTGATGCATCTTATGTGGTATACATGGCAGGTGAATGGGCCCATATTCACCTTTGATATTTCCAGCATTCATGGGATTCAATCCCAGTTTTAGTTGATCTATTAATTACTGAGAACAAGCAATATAAGAGAATTCGTAAAGAACTTTCTAGTTCTTTAATATTTACCCATGTGAATTCTCTATTATTTTTGCACATCATACTTAAATTAATATGGCTAAACCAATTATGCCAACTGAATAAATTATCAATATTGATAAACTTTAGATTTACACCATGACGTGTGCAATTATCAATAAACTCCAAGTTTATTATAATATGAGTTTTTATATCAATAAACATCCACTTTATTGTGGTATTCTTTTATTTGTGTAGTACAAATTGGAGAATAAAGCGTGTAGCTTTTTACATACATATTACCCAGCTACAAGTTGTAGTAATAGAAGATATTAAATCTTTCCTTTATTTATAGTCTCAATATAATCAATCGCTTTCGCGTATACTTTGGAAACTGAATAAGTTTCTTTGAGACTTACTACAACACAATACCTTATTGGTAATCAATTGTGTTTCTCCAAAATAGTAATAATTGGCTCCTCCAGAGCTCTCAATTAATTTGGTATGACCACATATTCATCAACATCCATATGGTGAATATCTCTTTTAAAGAGAAAGTTATACCATTATGGGTATGACAAAATTATATGAAAGATCTGTTTCTTGCATTACCGTTGTCTTTTAATAATCACAATGCCAAAATATTTTGCATACAATAAGTACGTGACCAATGACCATTTATGCCATAATAATGAAATAATTTTCTTATTTCATCCCAAACTTCTTTCTAGAGGTTAGTATGGTATATTCACTACCACTAGCACGTTCATATTCTTCCAAGAATGAATATGTATTCATAAATCAGATGCTGTCACATTCACATCATGAATGGACCATAATCATCTATATGTGCTTTATAAAATCTCATGTCAAATATTACTTTCACAAAGTGAATGATTATTTTGGGCAGAATACATAACTAGACCCTTAAACTTGGCCTTTTTTGTCACTTGGACACTTAAACATAGAGTTGTTCCTATCAGGTCCTTCAACTAAATCACATCTGTGCCAATTAGACACTTTGTATACCATCTGAGAAAAACTATTATAAAAATTAAACGCTTGTATTACAGTTGCCTCTAACACCTTAAAATATTCCACCTTATAGAATTAACCCCCAAACCAAAANTTCAGAAAATGAAAAACCTGACCGTCGGCTCTGGCGACTTAGTGCCCTAAAAAGCTCACTGAAAATTTCCTCCATTCAACTTCATCTCACGTTTTCTTGTTTTGATTTCACTGAAATATCACGCTATTCTCTCTATTCCTCGTCTAAGTTGGTGTAGCTTACAAGTGCTGTGTAAAGAGAACAAGCATGCCAAATGAGAATAGTCAAATCCATGTACACTAAACATTCTTTTAAAAAAAATTAAGAGGAAAAATGATGGGTTCACAAGAAGAAGAAGAGAAATAGAATGTAAGGTAAAAGTTAGCTTTAATTGGAATAATATATTAGAATGTAATAATAATATAATAATAATCAACAACCTTTTTCTCATGTTCACGCGCCCTTCCCCACGCACTCAATCATGTCACTACTAAGTGTCTAATTGGCACAAATATGATTTAGTTGAAGGGCCTGATAGGAACAACTTTATGTTTAGGTGTCCAAGTGACAAAAAAGGCCAAGTTTAAGGGTCCAGTTATGTATTCTGCCATTACTTTGAGAATCCTTATTATTCTCATTATCACAATGATGACGATTATAATTTCGTCTATTGCCACGTCCACATCAATTGATACCTTCACGGTAATAATTTTATCTTCTTTCAGACTTATCACATATTGCTATCACATTCTCTTAAGGGAATGAGAATAGAGCAAATTCAGTGGGACGGGTTTTCACTTCTTGTGCTCGTGATCATACATGACTTTGATCATGGCAAGACATAGAAATTTTACCACTTCGAGTGGTTATAATTCTTACTAACTCCATTAGAGTTATGATCAAAATTTATTTTTTTTACTTGTATTTAAAATTAAATTATAGAATAAAAGAGAAAAATACGGCAAAATACATACCTTAAATTCAGAATTTAATCACGAAGGAAGTTCATGGGACAATTGACAATCATTATGCTCAATCCTAAAGCTTCTACCCAATTGGTTAGAGTCTCGTGCTGATAACGTGTTATGAAACAATAAAAGTAGAAGAACAATATTGCAGAGAAAAGTAGGGAGAGAGAATTCTTATTGCTTTGGGATGAATTACAATGGAATAGAACCCTCTATTTATAGGGAAATAATGACTTAGCCACCAAGTAATAATCCCTAGAATCTCTCTAAATATAGACATTCACCATAAATAGAATTCTATTTATAACATGTATTTTGTATTTTCTATGATTGAACTATTTTTTCTAAAAGAAAATCAACATATGGATGCGCCATATAAGCATGACTTACACACATTTTGTTCACATCAGTTATGCTTCAGCCACATAAGCATAGTCAATGGTCAAAGGTATTTATTAATACTATTATGTCAAATAGAAGTGTTAAAATGGAAAAATTATAAGTTTATATATCAGAATAATAAACTGGTGCAAGTTTAAGTGGCCACAAGGCTATATGCCTATTCTACCCAAAAAATTACCCGCCTTTACCTATTCTATAAATAATTACATTATGTACCTATGCAACTAAAAGTAATTACCCGTTAATCCTTCTTCCTATTGTGACTTGTTAAAGCTAACTTTTCTCCTCCTTTTCTCTTTTTCTCCTATCCTTTTCTCCGCTCTTTCTCTTTCTTTTGTCAATGTCCCTATATTTTTTCATAAGACATTTGATCTATCTACCTCCCTCTCCTATCTTTATCATTTGTCCCAGAAAAAACACGTTAAGAAAGAAAGATCTATAAAAAATGAATAAAAATTTCTTAGATTTCAGTTTGCTACCAATTTGTGAAGTTACTTATGTAATCACAAATTTTGACTTATGAGCGTGTTCGGAATGTATTTTGGAGGTCCGTGGTAGATTTAGGCTTGAATTGGAGAAATTAGAAATTTGGCGTTTTTCGGTCGGTAGTGGAAATCTTGATATCGAGGTCGTATTAGAATTTTGGAAATTGGAGTAGGTCCGTTGTATCATTTGTGATGTCTGTGCAAAATTTCAGGTCATTCGGATGAGGTTTGATAGGTTTTTACATCGTTTGCGAAATTCGGAGGTTTTGGAATCCTTAGGCTTGAATTCGAGGGTGATTTAATATTTGATGTTGTTTTGAGTGTTCTGAAGGTTGGAATAAGTTTGAGTAGTGGTATATGACTTGTTGGCAAGTTTAGAAATTGGGTTGAAATATAGTTGAACAAGAGAAGAAGACGAATTTGTATTGTATACTCAAATAGTATACAAATATACCATTTTGGTATACAATACATTCAAACTATATACCCTATTAGTATAGCTATATACTATATTGGTATCACATGCTAGTTGAATCATTTTTTGGTTGTATTAGCTGCATTTATTAGTACAATATTTGATTTTCTTTTAATAATAGTAATATAGTACAATATCTTGAAATACTTATTATATTAATATGTGGTGCACTATTTTTTTATTTTTCTTCTTTATGTCATGTGTGTTATGTAA
>NW_017672567.1:0-66900 GCF_001879085.1 Nicotiana attenuata
ATAGTGGCCACATCTTTTTTTGGACGTTAAAGCCAATTTTTAACTTCATATTAACGAAGGGACAATATACAGCCTTTAAAAGACTTAATATCCGGACGGTAAAACTAATTAGTACTAATTGATTAGAAAAAGGGGCATTAATTATTTTCCTTTCCCCTTCCCCAATCCCAACTCTCCCAAAGCAAAAGAAACCCTCGTTAACATTCTGTTGTTTTCAGCCCTCTTTTACTCTTAATTTGAAATCACTGTCAATTATTCCAAAAGCCTTCAACCTATTTTGATTCACCATCGCATACGTCTTCCAATTCATCGTCCGAGTCACTGAAATTTATATAACCCTAGGCACTAAATCCGGGCTTGAACAGGGGTTGTTGTACCTCTTCAAATATGCCTTCGTATCGCAGAATGCCATCTCGTTCAGTTTGGTAAAGTTCTATCGAGCTCTGTCCCTTGTTTCGACAAATCATGATATTGTTTTGGCGTTAATTGTCCGAAACTGCTGTTCTAGGCAAGATATTATCCTGTTATTTGGCTATCGCTACGGTTACCCTCCGATGAATCTTTCTTTACAACGATTGCACGCTTCAACAGGTTTTCCTTCTTCCTTTTTGGTTAAAACTTAAATGCTTCGATTATGCACACTGCTTAAGCTCATTACAACCCTTAAATTGTTCACCATAGTCTTGAGTCGCTCCTAATATTTAGTTGTTTTTATGCTCTTCTCGAACATGGATTTTCCCCTCTTCTGCTCTAGTTTACAATGTACTTTAGGCACTTGCTCGACAAGTTTAATTATTAGTTTTGTCTTCTACTTTAACGATTTTAGAAAGGGTTGTACAAGCTTCGTGAAGCAATTTGTAATTCAATATCTTTACACTTGTGCGTGGGTTCAAATCCCACAGCTGTCACAACCCATAATATTTACTAGTAGTTTTCCTTATCAAAAAAATATCCTGGCACATGTAAGCATGAAGGTTACATTTTGCTACAAGATCCATTCTAAGATTTCTGTGAAGCTTTAAGTGTTGAATCCGATGGTTGGGACGAACTTGACATCCATAATATACTTCAAAAAGTGTGAATAGATATTAGTTTTGTTTAGCTCGAGTTAATGCTATGAATGAATATTTTATTATATTTTAAATGGTACTCCATTAGCTCTATATCACTGACATAATGATGTTGGATAATCTTTAATTATGCGCAGAAGATTGTCAAATGAACCACATATATGAAACAGGAAAGAGAGGTCAAGGGAAATGACCAGACATGAAACATGCCACACTTTTGTAGTATGTCACATTGAAAGCTTGAAAAAGGCATCTTAGCAGGACTTGATTGTTCATTTTTTTTAAAGTTTTCTTTGGTGCTATACATTTACATAGAGATATTGCCGTCTTTTTTCATCATAGTATTTTGAATTAGGACCACTTTTTTCTTTAATAGAATAGAGGGAATGAACTGTAACGTTAGAATTGAAAGACTTTGCAGGATATTTCCATCTTCCCATTGCTGTAAATGCTAAGAAAATGAACATATATTCTACTGTGATGAAGACGGTTTGTAGAAGGGATGGCTTGTTAAGATGGCGGAATACGATTTAATCTCTAATAGTGCTGAAGAAAGGGCGAGTGCGAAGACAGACGTAGCGAAGCTGGAAGAATGGACTTGCCAAACTTTGAAGCACCTGTTAGCTGATTACACCTTTTTTGTCGTTGAATATTAGCTTATCATTAATGTGCAGTTGAAGATAGATTTATAGTTACGTATTTCTTTTCTTTCTAGATCTTTCAATGGTAAAATTGTCATGGTTCACAGGAAATGGGTGCAGTTTATATTCTATGTTCAGAGGAAATAGGTACAACTTCTCTCTTTCTGTCTCACTACATCCGTAGATTTGTTTAAATATCTACCTTTTTATTTCTGGCATTCATGAACTAACATTTCAATTGTTTTTCAAGCGCAAGAATTGAAGCCTATAATTTTATATTTTTTTTCCTAACTTTCATTAATGTGTAACATTTGTAAACTAGTTAGCTTACATATGTTATTTAGCATTTTTAAAAATATATTATTATCTTTATCTGTTGATCAATAGTTGAATTTTTGAAGTTAGATTCTTAGGAGCTGCTCCTTGAGTTAGGTATTTTGCTAAAGAAATAGTGCGCCATTTATCAGGAGACGAGACATGTAATTTTCAAGTAAGTGATGTCTTTTTTCCCTTCAATCTATTTTAGTGATATTGATGTAAAACGCCCTAATAGTTCATATTTTTGTGAGATGTACTTCGGATCTTTGTTTCACGTCTTACAATAGTAGCAACCTAGTATTTTAATTTATTTTTTTTCTACAACAAAGGGAGATAGTTTCTTACTTCACTATCATGCACTTGTCCTCTTATCATATCAAGAATCTTTCTTGAAGATAGTGCAGAGGGTTTGAGTTGATTTGTTGGCTCTCTATGAGGAACTATTGGCGTTCCAAATATGTTGTTTCTCTGTGTGTTAAATATTTTATGCATCTTCTTAATTTGATCCACCCAATGACCCCAGTACATGCTATATATCCAGATATTCAAAACTTTGGTAGTCACCAAATCATATCATTTAATCCAAATAGAGTGCGCCTTGTAAATCGGGATACCATCTCGGGCTTACTACGATTGCATGCTTGGAAACTGTACAACTATATTTTAGTATGCAACACTTGACTTATAACTTTTTAATGAGTTGCTAGATGGAAATGATTTGAGAACAAGTCGCATGAGACTCGGGGCAGATGTGATTTTATTGTTCGCATTGCAAAGGAAGAGAAGGAAGAAGGTATTTTTATTGCCCTCATAACTGTTCTTGCTAGTTTCTCATATTGTCATGTTTCTAGCGATTAGAATTGCAATATTAGAAGTAAGATATTCTTTTTGTTTCTGTAGCACAACACAGTGTTGGAATTTTGTCATATACATTTTTAAGGAGCACAAGGAAATAAGGTGTTGTTGTTCCTATGCTATGACTTCCTGGTTTCTTTTTGTTGATTTATTGGATTACGGAACATATTTAGCATTATTTACTTGATACTTTAAATTTTCATATTTAAAATGTTAGTTTAGAATTTCAATAAAGATAATTTATAGCCCGTTCTGTATTTTCTAAACTATAGTATCAGTTAGTTATAGGAATGCCTCGTTAAATTATTTAACATGGTTTTTATATTTGGCAATGTGAATATTGATTTTATGAAGGGAAAAGAAAGTTGAAAATGTTGAATCAATCTTTAGCTGATTATTGGAAAAGAAATTCAAAAATTATTGTACAATGGTCTCCCTATGAAAGCGAAGAGGATCTCTTCCAGCAGGTATTTCCTATTGGCTCTTTCGGCAGTCGTAAAGGATGAACATAGTTCGTAGCAGCTGAGCACTATCTTTTTTTTCTATGCTCCTGCTTTCAGGCTTGCTACTATTTTTCTTTTTGCCTTCTCATGTTTATGAACAGTTTCACGATGATATTTAGTGGTTCAATTCTCAATTTAATGGATTGCAAATTGAAAGATACTTGAAGCGTCTTTTTTTCTTTCGTTACTAAATGATGGACTTGTTTACTTAATTCTGAATCTACTTCTTTGGATGTGAAAATATTTGCAGTTGAAGCAAGCGTTGTTGTTGAGCAATGGGTACTACTTCATTGGACTTGTTCACAATTGAAGCAAGGGGTATTGTTGAGCGAGTTGAAGCAGCTGTAAATGTTAAAGACCAAGTTGAATTGCGAGAGGAACCTACTTTGTTTTGCAAGGGGTTGAGTTGTCCTTCTAGATGCTACAATTCTATTCTTTTCTTTTTGGACTTTGAAAAGAATAATGTCATACAATTTAATATTTATATATTTTAGTTATGTGATGCATTAGTTCTTTGTAATTAACAATGATGTTTTATGAGTATTAAATATTCATTTTTTTGGTGATGTGATCCATTAGTTCCATCTAATTATATTTATTAAAATTATCATTAGCGAATAGAATTTTGGCCATTAAACGTAATGCTGAGAGCAATTCACAATTAGCGAGAGTAATTGTGGTCGTTAAAAGCAGAATTAGTTGTCGTTATTAGAGGCTCTTAACGACAGTAAAATGGCAATTAACGAAGGGAAATTCTGTCGTTAAAAGGTGCTATAACAATCGGATTAGTTGTTGTAGTTAAAAAAGTTTTAACGTCCGGATTGGAATCCGGTCGTAAACTTTTAGCGTCAAGACCTTTAACGACCGGTCACGACCGGATTTTTACCGGTCGTTATTGATCGATAACGACCGTATTTGGACCTATAGCGACCAGATTTCCCTTCGCTAAAGACCCTTTTTCTTGTAGTGTTAGTATCAGCTGATGTAATTTAGAATCCATCTTTGTTTTATGCATTTCAGTAGTTGATTCTGTAATTTGTCCTTGTGTTCATTCATTCTGCCGATAATATGTTCCATGCTAGGTTTGTATTTGGACTTTAACTTATCATGAAAATGGTTTGGCTGAAACTTTCCTGGTCTGTTGTAGTAGGGGTTTGGGGATTTCTCTTGTTGGGTTTTGTTTTGTTCAAGTTAGTGGTGAAGTTCAGCTCGAGATTAACTTTTATCATGACTTTACTATTTTAGAATTTTGATTTTAGTGCTTGATTAAATTTAGGAACTACTGTTGCATTGTAATACTTAGTTCAATGTCTGGAATATTTCATTATACGTATGAATTCAATAGCAGCTTAGTAGTAATTTTAATTCTCAAATGCATGTGGCCTGTAGCTAAGTTCAGCAAACTGATCTCCATGTTTAGTATTGTATGTATGAGCCTAAGGCAATAAAATTTAGAATTGGGCCTGTTGAGTTAGCTTGCCTAATACGAGGCCCAAAACTATCAGATCCAGTTCTCTTTGGGCCTTGGGCCCAATCTCAGGCCCAAGGGTCTTCAGCCTTGGCATATCATGTGGCCCGTTTGGATTTTTATACTAAAAATGCATTTTTGTTGTTCTCCTTTTGGCTTTATCTAGGTTCGAGTTCGAATTTTATTAAGTTAATTAGCCCTAACTTGTTAAGTGTTTATATGCTGACAATGGGAGATGCCTTTCTTTGTTGGAAGTTCATTATGAAAAGGCTAGGCTTAAGGTCGGCCCAATCACCGGCCGAACCAGTTGGGCCTTTGCGATTCCTGTCTCTCGTTTGGCTTGTCTAAGCCCAAGCCCCATTAGCCCCATTTGCTCTTGTTATTTCTGCATTAGTTTAGGCTTGTAACTGGCCCATTGTTACCCCAAAAATAATTCAAGGACTAGCATGTATCTCAAGCCTATTTTGTTTACTAATAGCTCAAACTTTCCGTTTCTTTTAAATAAGAACGTTTTAGGGCTTTAATCCAACATTTTCTTAACAAATAAATTGAGGTGTGCTATTTTAATTAAATCATCCATGGCCCTCACAGATGATGCGTTATTTATTAAGAACGAACATTCGTAGAAATGACTTTAGGCACGTTTAAAATAATATTGTGATTATGTATACGTTTGCGTAACATAATTACGATTCTAAAAATCAATGCGCGGTATGCGTTCGCGCATCTTCATACAAACTTTCTTAAAAATAAACGTGTTGCTAATAGGCCGTTAAATTAATTCTAGTCTGAGGCGTGCCATCCACATTTAATCATACATGGCCCTTGAATTAATTTATATATGAAAATGACAAATGTTCATAGTTTGATTTAGGCACGTTTAATATACCATCGTGATTGCGTGCACGTTCGCGTGACATGATTACGATTGCTAAAAAACAAAATCGGAGTATGCGTTCGCACAACTTCGGCCGAACTTTCTTAATAACAATAAAGCGTTATTAATTGTGGACACGTTCGCGTGACATAATTTTTGACGCTCCAAACAAATGGGTACACGTACGCGTGACCCGTTTCAAGATAATTCTTCATTAAAAAGGCACATGCACATAGGTTCTAAAATAAGTGATTAAGCAATTTGATTAAGCCAAGTATGATCAAAGCGACCGTGCTAGAACCACGGAACTTGGGAGTGCCTAACACCTTCTCCCGAGTTAACAGAATTACTTACCTGGATTTTTGTATTTTGCAGACATTAAAACAGAGTCAAATCTCCTCGATTCGGGATTCTAAACCGGTGACTTGGGACACCATTAACTATCCCAAGTGGCGACTCTGATCTTAAATAATAATCCCGTTTCGATTGTCACTTAAATTGGAAAAACTCCCTTATATGCTCTTTTCGGGGGTAGAAAAAGGAGGTGTGACAGCTCTGGCAACTCTGCTGGGGATAAGAACACAGAACTTCTGGTTCAGGGTTCAAGAATTCGAGCTTGTTAAAATGATTTTTACTTGGCTTCATTTATTGTTAATATTACTGTATTCTGTGAACCTTTTGTGCTAAATGCTATCTTTACCGCTTTAATATTGTTTGAATTGTATATAACTGTCTTCTTACGCCACCCCTCTGAGTCTTCTGAAAATGGTGCACACGTTCGCGTGGCCCGCTTTTTTGTAGAAATTATACCGAATAGAACGAGGATGGGCCAGCGACAAGGCCGGGTAGACTTTAGTGCTCCCGGTACGTCGCCCCCACTTCGGCCCCAGTTGTCCGCTCGGGTAACCCAAGTCTAGAACACAACCCCAGGATTTAAACCTAGAAGAACACAGCCTCATGTCGGATCCCTAGTAGGAACGTTTGTTCGCATCATGTGCATTTGACTTAGGGGACTCAACACAGGGGTTGGGTCCGTCTAGGACAGGTGTACCCAAAATAACAGACCATCCTGATGCATCCTATGTGCTATGTGAACATTTATTTGTTTCGGCCTGCATGCTGACCGACTAGGGAAAATAAAGCGAAAGAAAAACCAAGAGTGATGTAGGGAAAGAAATAAAACCCGGTTTTGAAAATCCCCGGTACTTGGAAATGTCCCGAAACTCTGCCAAATTTTTTTTTCAAAAAAAAAAAGGAAAGAAAGAGAGTCACTTCAAAGGAGTCAATACTGTATCCTTTTCAAATATGTCAAAACTGACCGAACTACGCAGGTCTGATTCTCACCGGATGTGGGATACGTAGGCAACCTACATAAGGTTCGGCCTTATTTTTCAAAAAAAGGGGGAAAGAGTAAGTGGTCAAATAAATGTAGTTTGGGGTTTTGGTCAAAATATACCGATCTAGCTTCGGTAATGTCTTAAACCGTTCTTGCCGAGATAGCCTTAGAGTATCTTCAGTTGTCGAAGGGATATTTTCGTAAAAGAAAGGACAAGTTTGTGAAGTGTCATTTTTTCCATAAAGTAGCCCTCCCCGGCCTCAAAATTCATTTGGAATTGGCAAGGGGCCACGTTTGCAAAACGGTCATTCTGCTAAAATTAGCATATAGGGGAAGGAATCGTGGTCCACTGATTTTTCTTGTAGAAATTGGAAAACCTGTTTTACAAAAAGGTCCACCAGAGTCAACCCTAGCCTTAACCCTCCACAGGTACAAATGAATACTGTCCAGGACCCGTCACAAATGAACACTGCCCAGGACTCGTCAGGAAACGGGCTCAGTTGCACTTGCGTATGTGGTGGAATGATCTAGATGAAGATGGTCAGAAGTGGGTGAAAAAGCAGTTGGGTGCCCTTATAAACATTTTGGAAATCGAACCACGGGAAGATCTAATCAAGGCTTTGGTAACTTTCTGGGGCCCTGTCCACAATGTTTTTCATTTTTTCGGACTTTGAGATCACCCCTACTTTGGAGGAAATGGCCGGGTACATTGAGTTTGGCCGGGATTTAAGGAAGCAGCAACTTATATTTCCGAGGGCTCCTTCGGTGCACAAGTTCTTTGACCTCTTGAATATCAGTAAACAGATGAAGAAGGCCCATGTAAGCAAAGGGTGTTGTTCTTTCCATTTCTTGTACTTCAGGTTCGGGCACTCAGCCCGGTTCGAAACGCATGAAAAGGGTTTGAGCAACAAACAAAATAAGGGCCTTTGGCAAATTCTTCATCGGTTCGCTTTTATTGTGGCGTTTTTAGGGATCATGGTTTTTCCAAATGAGAAAGGGACAGTGGATACTCGTATGGTTAGAATTGCACAAATCCTCACTACCAAGGAAGATCATACACTTGTCCCGTTAGTGCTGGCAGATATTTATCGAGCATTGACATTATGCAAAGCTGGGGCTCAATTCTTTGAAGGTTGCAATATCCTTCTACAAATGTGGTTGATCGAGCATCTTCGCCATCACCCCAAATTCATGAGTTATGGTTCGAGCCCGAATAACTTCATTACAAGTTATGAGGAAAGGGTAAAGGACTACAACATGCCAGAAGGGTTTGAAGCCTGGGTTTCCCACTTGAAAGCTCTCAAAGCAAGTAAGGTCGAGTGGACTATAGGATGGCTCCGGATGACAGATGCCATATACATGACGGCTACCAAGGGTTACCTGAGATTGATGGGTGTGAGGAGTATCCAGCCATATGCACCGCAGAGGGTTTTGAGGCAGTTAGGAAGATATCAGATTGTGCCTGAAGATGAAGACCTAACCACCCAAGTCATTGAGCTACATCCAGAAGCTGCATTGCCCGAGGCTTTAGTTCAGCAGGATTGGAATGGCTGCCAGTATCTGAAAAATGGCACCCAGGTACCAGATGTTGCAAAGGGGGAAGTGGATCCAAATTATGTTGCATGGTTTGAGAAAAGGTCTTGTGTAAACAACGAGCCAGAGCCTGAGCCCGAGCCCGAGCTCGAGAGGCCTGCCAAGAGACCTCATGTTCAAGCTTTTGACGACAAAATCCAAGAAAAGTTGGCCTGGGGAGAAAAGAGAAGAAATATCAAGCCGAGATTCACGCCTTGAAAGAGAAGTTGAGAAATATGGAATTCAACAATGATCTCCAAGCACAAGAAGCCGAAGGTGAAAGAAGAAAGTTGGCCCAAGAGAATGAAGCTCTCCGAGCCCAAGTTCGAAAAATGAGAATAGCAGTTGAGAACCTGGGCAGAAGCAGAAAAGATGAAAAGCTCATCGACAGCCTCACGCAAAAAGTACGTGACTATGAGGATAATTTGCAAAAAACTGAAGCGGAGCTAGCAAATGCCCGAGCCAAGTTAGCTAAGAATGCGGAGGGAAGGGCCAGTTTCGTTCGGCAACTGAAGGAGAAATATGACAAAGGAATGGTGAGTATGAAGGAAAAGGTCAACGTCCTTGAGAACGAAATGGCCAAGCAGGCGAGAGATTTCAAAGCAGAAAGGGAGCACTGCTATGCCCTGATGTCACAGCTAGAGAAAGATTTGCAACAGCTTCAAGAGCAGAATCATACAGCCGAATAAGTTTTGGGTGCCAGATCTCAGCAGATAGGACGGTTGCTACAGGAGAAGGGTATTATCAGGGAAAGGGTTAGAAGAATTGCGGACTACATTGTGATGAAGTGCAGCGAGTGTGAAGACACGACCCAGTCCATGTTCTTCGCTTCAGTTATGATTTTTGTCTGGCAGATCATGGATGACTTGTTCCGCCTCCAAGAAGACATGGCGCAAAGGCCCGCAGCACGGCCAACTGGAGCAGCAGTTGAGGAACTTATGTATTCTTGATTTTGAGTCTGTATTTTGTTAATTCGTTCTCGAGTCTGTATTGTCCGGTTGTTAGTTCATTTTTTTTGAGTCTGTACTTTCTCTTGAAGTTTGTTGGTCCACTCGTCGAGTTTGTCAGTCTTTATGTTTAAATCTCTAAGAGAAGTCGTCGTAATCAGAATGTTCTTCTTTTATTTTATGGATTTGAAAACCCCAAAAATGTTTTTTATTTATTTCGCACATGTTCCCAGAATTACGCTTGGTCTGATTCATGCGGTGTCATGATACGTAGGCATTTCCCATAGGATTCGATCATAACTATAAAATGAAAAAAAAAGAGTGGAAATAAGCAAGAGGAAAAATAATGGCAAAACAAGAGAGGGAAGAAATTGTGAGAATAAAAGAAAGAAAAGAGAGCCAACAAAGAAAGATGGGAATGAAAAGAGAGAAAGAAAATGCAAAATGAAAAGAATTAGTGAAAGCCGGGATGAAGCAAGCAGCCATTCAAATGCATGATAGAAAGGGTTAACTGTTTAGGTGCATTGCATCCCCAACGTGCGGTTGCCTATCTGTTAAGCTCTTAATCGCTAACAAGTTTGCTTGTTGTCATCAAATTCAGGCAGGTGGTTAGTTTGATCGGCATTCTGGCAACTCACTTGTACAACACCAGGTCCAAAAACAAGTTGATCATGGTTGGCCAAGAACTAGATGCAAGTGTTATTGATCCGTCAAGAGAGGGGGAAGATTCTGAGGTTAATCTGAAAGAGGAAATGTACAAGTTGAAACATCAGATGGCCGAAATGTACCAAGCTTGGCTGAAAGGGCATCCCCCACCATCATACCCTGCCAACCCCGCTTTCGTCCCACCATTGGCTCAGTCCCAAGAACCTCCCACTGCTGATTCATCCCCATAAAATGCACCAGGTTTCGCCTACTACCACCATTATCAAGGCACCACTTCCCAAACCACCCAAGCACCACTAGCCAAAACAATCCCGTACCCCCCTCCACCAACCACTCCTGTTTTCGTGGCACCCCCGCCAGCTACACTCCATCGATCCTCCAGTGAGCCATTGTTCCAGACCCAAGACAATCAGTACTATCCCCCAGAGCCTACTTTCAGGGCCCCAGACCATCACTCTTATACTCCTCGTTTTGAGCTCCCTGTTGAGACCGAGAAATTACCAAAAAACCCGGAACAGGAGGAGATGTTCAGAAAGGTAAGAAGCCTGGAGCAATCGTTCAGGAACATGCAGGGATTGGGAGGCCAGGTGAGCGTAGCATATAAAGATTTGTGTCTATTCCCCGATGTTCAGTTGCCTGTGGGATTCAAGATGCCTAAATTTGATTTATACGACGGGCACGGGGACCCGGTGGCCCACTTAAGGGGATTCTGCAGTAAAATGAGAGGAGCTAGTGGAAGAGATGAGCTGCTAATGGCATACTTCAGCCAGAGTTTGAGTGGCGCGGCGTTAGAGTGATATACACGTCAAGATCATAGCAGATGGTATACTTGGGATGATCTGGCCCAAGCATTTGCACAGCACTTCCAGTACAACATAGAGATCATCCCAGATCTTTTGTCCCTAACTAAGATAGAAAAGAAGCCAGGAGAAAGTTTCAGAGAATATGGTTTTCGCTGGAGAGAACAAGCGGCAAGAGTTAACCCTCCGATAGAGGAGAACGAAATGGTGGAGTATTTTCTGCAAGCGTTGGAACCCACTTACTTTGGCCACCTGATATCGGCCATAGGCAAGTCTTTCAACGAGGTAGTAAAGATGGGCGGGATGATAGAAGAAGGGCTTAAGTCGAGCAAAATCATGAGCTACTCGGCCATCAAAGCAACCACCCAAGCCATCCAGAACGGTACCGGAGGAGTGATTAGAAAGAAGAAGAAAGAAGATGTGGCAACAGTTGATTCAAGATCATGGTTTGGACGGAAGGGCGTCACACCATTATACACAGCCTCGACCTCATCACCGAACCTACACCCAAGCCCCATATAATCCACCCCAACACTACTTCCCATCGCTAGACCCTCAAATTTCTGTTCACCACGCCCAGTCATATACTCAACCTCCCTCTTACCCACAGTGGCGTGCCCCAAACTCATAAAACACCTACCCAACTCCACAAAATGCTTATCCACCTCCGCGAGCCTATCGTAACCCTACAGGTCCAGGTTTCCGGCCCAAACCAGTGTTCAGAAATGAGAGGTTGCAACGGAAGAAAATCTTCACCCCGTTGGGGGAGTCTTATACCAGCCTGTTCCAGAGATTGAGGCAGTTGGATGTGCTGAGGCCAATTGAGTCGAAATTGCCAAACCCTCCTCCAAAGAATCTTGATTACTCCTTGAGCTGTGCATACTATTCTGGTACTCCGGGGCATGATACGGAAAAGTGCTGGCACTTGAAAAATGCCATCCAAGAGCTCATTGATACAAACCAAATTGTGGTCCAAACTCCGGAAACCCCCAACATCAATCAGAACCCATTGCCGACTCATGATGAAACAAACATGATCGAGATAGTACAAAAGGAGGGGAAACCCAAGAAGCCATCATAATTTGTTATGATGATTCGGTCTAGTGAGGCCAAGACAGTCAAGGAAACAATTGTCACAAAACCAATGGTTGAAGGAGCAGTGAACAAGTTGAGCATGACAAAAGGTGAACCATCTGTGCTAGTTGAAAAGAGATCCCCAGTTGATGCTGTAGCAAAGCAAGAAAAGTCAAAGGTGATCGTGCCCAGGTTGGCAAATAAACCTATCATAGTTGTGGAGGGTGACCGTACGGACCCTGTCATCATCAAGCCTGTAACCCAGCTGCCGATGATTAGCACCAAGTCTATCCCATGGAGCTATGAACGGGTGATAGTGACTTATAAGGGAAGGAAGTGAAAGAAGAAGTCAATGAGGCCCAGGGATTAACTCGTTCGGGGAGATGCTTTGCCCCGGAAGAGTTAAGGAAAGCTAAAACACCCAGAGATAATCCAGTTCTAGTAAAGAAAACAGTCACTGAAGAAGAAGCGGAGGAGTTTTTGAGAAAATAAAAGTGCAAGATTACTTAATCATGGAGCAATTGAGGAAGACTCCGCTCAGATTTCCTTGCTATCATTGTTGATCCATTCAAAAGAGCATCGTCGGGCCTTGATGAAAATTCTGAACGAAGCTCATGTCCCTGACAAATTCTGAAGATTCTGTGGTTACTAGGGTGTTGGTGGATAATGGTTCCAGTGCAAACATTTGCCCTCTCTCTACTCCACAAGTTGAAGATTGATACCGAAAGGGTCCGAAAGAACAGTATATGTGTCCGAGGTTTTGACGGTGGAGGAAAAGATTCGGTTGGTGATATAGTGCTTGAATTGACAATAGGACTGGTTGAATTCACCATGGAGTTCCAGGTACTGGATGTGGCCATCTCTTACAATTTGCTGTCGGGTCGGCCTTGGATATATGCTGCAAAAGCAGTCCCGTCCTCTTTGCACCAGATGGTCAAGTTTGAGTGGGACAGACAGGAGATTGTCGTGCATGGTGATGAGAGCTCGGTTTCTTACAATGATGCCTCCGTCCCCTTCATTGAGGTCGAAGATGATCAAGGGCCTTGGGTCTACCAGGTTTCTGAAACAGTGCCAGTTGAGAAGGTTCCAGAAGGGAAATGTATTCCAACTCCAAAATTAGCCTCCGCATCTGTCATGGTGGCATTTGAAATGCTGAAGAATGGCTTTATGCCAGGCAAAGGCCTGGGCGCTTCTTTACAAGGTATCGTGTAGCTAGTGTCTCTGCCTAAAAACTTGGATACGTTCGGTCTTGGATTCAAACCCACAGCGGCAGACGTGAAAAGGGCTAAAAGGTTGAAACAGAAGGCCTGGGCACTTCCGAAGCCTATCCCGCGTCTCTCCAGGTCATTTGTCAAGCCCGGTGCCATGAAGTGCCCAGTGACTGTTGATACCCAATTTTCCCTATATATTTTCAAAATAACATATGCATGCACATATAAACATGCCAAAGTGTTTTAGTATTTTTCCTAATTTCTAAAAGATCTTTAAAATCAATTTATTGCCCATTTTAGCAGTATAAAAACCAATAATTATTCCCAATATTATCAATTTGGTGGATAATTTGTTTTATTTCCCATATTTATACCAAAATATAGTTAAGGTAATTTTTGTATATATATTTTTTTTACAAATTTATTTGGTATTTTAAAAGCTAAATTGCATATAATTGCAATTTTAGCCTATTTTAAGATTAATAACATTTTATAATTATAAAATTGGTTCCAATATTTTTAGATTAATATTTATATAATATTAATTGTCTCAATACTTTTAATTTGCTTTTAAAATGATTTTTTTATTATTTTTATAAAATAAAAAGGAAAAAACTAGCTATTTAACATTTAGCCTCATTTTATTTCAATTACAACCTCTTTTACATTTCAAATTTAACCCTTAACTAACCCAATCCTAACCCCAACCGGACCGGCCCATTTTTTTAATTTTACCCAACCCATAACCCAATCCAAATGGCCCTACCCAGTTCCCACATACCATCTTAGATTTAGGTCGTTGATCATACAGATCAACAGCCATAATTTACCCTTCCATAATTAAACTTAAATGACCTACCCTAATCCCTCATTTTCCATCTCTCAGCCGCCCTTGAATCCCATTGTCTCTCAAACTCTCTCAAAGCTCTTCAGATCCCTAGCCTCCTCCTACCCCTTTTCAACCACCACTCCACCGGAATCCATGGCTTCTCAGCCATGGACGGCCTGTACTCACCCCCCTCCACCATTAAACCATGATTTTTTGAAGCTTCGAAACCTAACCTCAATTTTTCTCCTTCAGATCCTCTCAAATCTGCAGTTCTATGGCTTCCCCGGCCTGCTCCGGCGTACCTAAAGCATTAGGAGCCTGATTCTAACTCATCCGACTCAAAATGGGACCTTCTTCCAAGCCTTTCTCATTTCTAGGGTTTCTCCGAAACCCTAAGATATTTGAGGTTTTCTCTGTTTGTTTTCTTAAGATCTATGATGTATTTGTGTTCTCCTGGATTTCTAAATTGTTTTCCCCAAATTTTCTTTTCAAAATCGTTTGTCTTAGATTTAGGGTTTCTGAAAGGTTTTTCAAAAGGTCTTTCTGATTCTTCTTCTTCTTTTCTTTATGTGTGTTTGTCTATATCATGCTCGTGTGATTTCTTCTTACTACGCATGTATTGTCCTGCTTTTCTTTTTCTACTATGCATGTTACTCTTGTGCTCACATGTTAATCCTTGTTATATTTCAACTATATATGTTTACTGTTGAGTTCTTTGATTTTTGTTTGATTTACTGGACTCTGTTCGTGTTCTTGCTAAACATGTTTCATCTACTTTTGCTTAAGTTTGTATCACTTCTTTCTTCTGAACTTGTTTAAGTTCCGAGTTTTCTCAAACATGTTCTCCATGATCTTGAATCAGCTTTCTTTCTTTATATCATGTCTATTTGTTTCTCATAAGCCTCAAAAAGAGACCTCTGAGTCTGTTTTAACGGCTTGCCTTCTCACCTTTGTGTCTGATCCGAGTTGAAACCCCAGCATTTAGGGTTTCCTTTGGCAATTTTGATTTTTGTGTTCGAGTTAGGGTTCCACTTGGGAACCCTGGACTCTCAGACTCACTATGAGTCTACAAACTGAACTTGTATCCCTTTGCTTATGATTCGGAACCTTTCAATGTTAGACTATTTTTCTAAGTAACATGACGACTCTTTTTGTTTGATTTATCTTCTTTATATATGAGAAATTCTTCTTTCAAACGGTTTTTCCAACTACTAATTGATTGATTTCGAAATACTTTTAATAAGGCCTGACTAATTGTTACTGATTTTTCTTTAATTGAACCTTCTTTACCTTTTCCTGACTTGGTTCATTCGAACAAAGCCTGCAACTTTGATTTTACTGGCTGTTTGATTGATTCCCTTTCCTTATTTTTCACAAACCGTGTACCATTGGACTTCTGCCTTAAATAAACCATAGTATTTACCCTTCTTGTGTTACTTTGGAAAAGTTTTTAATCAAATTCTTTTCTTAATTGTCTTCTACCCGTTTGAAATCAGAATCCCTTAACTAAAGGGAAACTTTATGTGATTGATTGCAAACTATTTTCTTACTTGTCTTTTGCACTATAAAAGGGGTACGCCCCTTCTGCACTTGGACCACCCTGAACCTGCAGTTCAACACTTTGACACACATCACTTATTGAATACTTCGAATTGAATACTCTTACACACACACACTCAGTACTCTTTCAATATTCTCTTCTGAGATCTCTTGAACTGTTTGCTTGCAATTTGGTTTACAAGACTCCTGCTTTTTCTCTTCTTACTTCCTGAAGCTGGTATGTTCTAATTTAGTTTCATCCATCATCCCAATATGTTTATCTACTGTTTCTGCAATCCTTTTTACTTTACTATCCATGTTCAGTGATTAATGTTAACTATGCATGTTCTTTTCTTGCATCTGTTTCTATTATTAATCCCTACCCCCTACTCCCTTCTATGTGTTTTGAGTTAAGGCTCATGGCCTGGCAGTATCCAAATTGTTGCTCAAATCTGAACCTGATCCTCAATGGATCCTAACTCCCAAGATTTGGCTAACAGGCTGGTCAGGGTGTGTCAGCACTCCTAATTGTTGGGCATGACCATCAGCCTGCCATGGCCTTCCCTAACTCCCCCTCTATGCACTTGCACTCACTCTTAGACTCTAAGTTCTGCCCCCTCCTATGAGCCTTGCCTTGGGACCTTGAGTTCCTCTGAACTTGGACATTTGAGGGTCGACCCTTCCACATTGCACTATAATCTAATTCAGCAATGTATTTGGGGTGTAAGCATTGCCCGGAGTCCCCTTGAGGCTCTTGGGAACTTTGACACATCCCAAATAAGAGAAAGGCTTTGGAAATCTGATCTTTGGAAGTTGGTTTGTTTCATATTTCAGACCTGGGGTCTGAATTGGATTCTCTTTGGTTGGAATCTTTAATTTCTGATGTAATTATTTTTTACTTTTCTTGATTCATTCGGGTCTGTAATAACTTATGGGGGTTTTAGTGAAAAGGGGAGGGTCATTCATGTATGCATACGGGTAGAAACCATGATCTTAGGTGTTTATTCCTGCAATCCTGTCTCTAATTTCTGCACTTATGCATTTAGAAATCTTGCCTATAAGTTGTTTCATTACTGCATATAGAGATCCTGCCTATAAGTTGTTGCATTTCTGCATATAGAAATCATGAGTATAGGTTTTCTGCACTTCTACATATACATCTGCCATTAGGCAAATAGTCTATAGGTTAAAAAATAATAACAAGTTGCATCCTAGATACCATGTCTATAGGATTCTTGCATCCCGATAATCGTTTTAAAATCAGTAATGCTTAGAAATCATGCCTATAGGAGTAACCAATTGAATCAGATTCGTCTATTTCATCTACAAGTCTAAAATCAGTAATAATGTCATTTAAAATCTGCAGAGCTTGTGTTTTCTATAACCAGTAGGCCTTCTTTAAAATCAGCATACTTTTGCATTGTTAGATATCATGCCTATAGGTCTCACCTAGGCAAACCATTAGGTAATTAATTAACTGCACCAGTCTTTGATAATTACAACCAGCAGGCAGGCCTAATTCAGACTTCTTATCTGAAAATATGTGTTAAATCGGCCTGTCTTATCATTTAAGTTTAATTCATACCATAACCAGCATATGTAAGTCATGCTAAACAATTTGCTTCTTTAAATGAGGAGGCCTGTTTGAGCCTTTAAACTGCTATGTGTTGCCCCCTTAACTATTTTTTTTTATGTGTTTTGTTTGTCGCCTTAGACTTTTTATCCTTTTAAACTCTGAAAAGCTCCAATTTCCTTTCCTTTAAGGACTAGTAGTCCCAAATGCCTCCGGAACTGATAGGATTGGGACGGGTAATAGCATGCAATAAGTAATGATACCATTCTGCGCTTTAATACCTTAACGGAGTGGGAAATGGTAGATATGGATATGATGACCGGTGCGCTAATACCTCATGTAGCCCCTCTTCTGAGGAGTGATTACTGAGTATTGCATTGATGTGATCCATATTATTTATAAACCTAGGACCCCCCCCCCCTTCCCCTTTACTTGCTTATGTCTATTTTCAGAATTGTTCAAACTATCTCCTAAAAATTTCTGCCTTCTTTTTCTTCAAAACTTTCAATTTACTTGCAATATTATGTGAAAACCTCCTTCTATTTGAGCCCTTATTTGCTTACTTGTTATTTAAAGTCACAATTGTAACATGGCCAGGAACCACACTAGTGGATCCTGAGGATGCCTAACACCTTCCCCTCGGGATAATTTCTAGCCCTTACCCAAACTCTAGTTCTTCAACTCAAACCCTTCTTAGTGTCCTAATGCACTTTAATCATTAGGTGGCGACTCTTCAATTCCAAACCCAATTCCCAAAAGAGAATGAGTTGTCCTCCCAAACCAATTTCACGAGAAAAAGGGGGTGCGACACTGCCACCACTGTCAGATACATGCAGACATGATAAAGGTACCTCCAAACGATCTTAATGCAACAAGCTCACCATGGTCGTTCGCCGCTTGTTGGATGGATGTTATTGGGCCAATCGAGCCTGCCGCTTCCAATGGACACAGATTTATCCTGGTAGCAATCGACTATTTCACCAAATGGGTCGAAGCGGCATCTTACAGAGCAGTAACCAAAAAAGTCATGGCAGACTTTGTCCGCGACCGCATTGTTTGTCGATTCGGGATTCTAGAGTCAATCATTACTGATAATGGCTCCAACCTCAACAGTGACTTGATGAAAGCTATGTGTGAAACTTTCAAGATCAGGCATAGGAATTCCACAACCTATAAACCTCAGATGAATGGAGCCATAGAAGCCGCCAACAAGAATATCAAGAAGATATTGAGGAAAATGATAGAGAAGCATAAATAGTGGCAGGAGAAGTCATCATTCGCTCTACTAGTAAATCGCACCATAGTCCGCACATCAACCGGGGCAACCCCCTATATGTTGGTTTATGGTACAGAGGCAGTCATTACCGCTGAGGTAGAAATTCCTTCCTTAAGGATCATACAGGAAGCTGAGCTCGACGATGCAAAATGTGTGAAGAGTCGCTACGAGTAGCTAGCTCTTATAAATGGGAAAAGAATGAATGCGGTATGTCATGGTCAACTTTATCAGAACAGAATGTCCAGAGCCTTCAACAAAAGAGTCAAGCCGAGACAATTCGCGCGCGGGACAGCTGGTGTTAAAGAAAATTTTCCCGCATCAGAATGAAGCCTAAGGGAAATTCTCTCACAACTGGCAGGGTCCATACATGGTTCATCGGGTTCTGACAGGAGGAGCCCTCATACTTGCAGAAATGAACGGAGAAGTCTGGCCAAAGCCGATTAATTCAGATGCAGTCAAGCGTTACTATGTGTACATTTTATGATTTCCTCATAAATGTAAATTGAACTATGCCTGACCTGATTCCCGTTTAAGAGGGGATATATAGGCAGCCCTATGGTTTCGATCACAACTCAATAAAATTTCCATTTTTCCCCGCAATTGGAAACTGGGGCAGAATTTTGAGGAGGACCCTCAAAATTCCGAAGTAATTTCAGCTAATCATCGCAAGCAACAGGCAGAAACCTCAACCCATTAAATTGGGGCAGGATTTTGAGGAGGACCCTCCAAATTCCGTAGCAGGAGAGGTTGCAACGTCTTGAACCGCGTCACAGTCGTCGGTTCATCTAAAAGTTGTTTCTTAATTATATACTTATGTCATATTTTTACGAAATCATGCATGTTTATTACTGAAATCGCCTTGTTTAGCAACACTACCCCAATGATACATACAGTATCACCAGATCAAAGCCGAGCAGATCGAGCAGAGCCAACGAGGATACGAACTAACCTTTCCCATTTTACAAAACTCACGATTTTTCTTTGGATGCAGGCATTTGGGTCACGAAAGCATCAGGACATACTATACACTCACGAGATAAACATTATCCACGAATACAACTCTTAGAACCGTTGCACTTACCAATATTTGCTATCCATACACACCTGTGACATTCCGTATGTCACACCTGTGAGCATGTGATTTTTGCCCTATATGAATTACTCCTAGAAATTCAAAACAAAATAATTCATTTCAGTATTTATAATTTTGTGGATTTTTGTGGCATTTTTATGTTAATTGTTTGCATTTTATCTGTGCATTTTAATTCATAAAATACAAAAATATATTGCATCTTTGCATTTAGTATTTAACTTTGCATTATAGGATTAATTAACAAATTGGTTGTTTATGAAAAATGAAAAGTCAAAAAATATAGTTTAATTTGCACGATTAATCTTAGTTTTGATTTTTGAGAAGTTTTTGGTTAATTTATTTTTTAATTAATTGTGTTAATTATCATTTTAGGTTTAATTAGTTTTTTTTAGTTTTAGGAATTAATTTTGGTTTTAATCTAATCTAAAAATGAAAAAGAAAAAGAGAATAGAAGAAAGGAAAAACAAAAAAAGAAAATGAAAGGAAATGGTTGTCTTTAATATAAGACCCAATTAATTGGGCCAATTGCATTTGCTGTGTTCTGGCCCAAAGCATTCATCTGCTTCTCAGCACCCGTTTGCCCCGCTCCAGCCCAAGCCAGTGCTATAACCTGGTCCAAACCATTTAGGCATCAAGATAACTCAAACGACATAGTATGGAGTCAAAACTACGTCGTTTTGAGTTCCAGGGTTTAAAATAGATCTTGACCCTTCATTATATCTTATCTAATGGTCTTGAAACTATCCCCATTTTTAATTAAAAGTGTCCAAACCCTCTCAGTTAAACCTACGACCAACCCACAGTACTTCATCTCCTTCTTTCATCCCTTTATCACAGATGAACCCTAACGCCGCCCTCTTCACCCACCGACGGCGCCTCCACCAAACGACCTCAAATTTACACCATGAAGCCCCCTCACCTCCCTCATATCAAATCCACAAAGATTTTTCCTCAAATCACCCCCAAGCTCTTCGAATATGATTTTGAAAAAAGGCCGTAAATCCTTAAAGTCCAAGTCAGCGGGTTTATTGACGATGTTTGACTATAATGGGCCTTATTCATGTGTTTTCACATGAAAAAATACGACTAAGGGCTATTCCAGTCAAGGATTCGAGGTAGCTTATTAGAGTTTTAGCGAAGTTGTTCCGGGTCAGTTCTAGGTATCATCCTTGTTCGTTTTTTTGGATGTGTACGTATTTTGCTTTTCTACTTCATCTCCTTTCTTTGGATTCTGTTGTTTTGATTTTTCTGATTATGCATGCTTGGTCAAGTTGTGATTCTTTCTTAATTGATTAATGTGTTTAAACAATTTGGTTAATTAGTAGTAAGTTGGTTTAGGCGTAATTGTGATATTGCGAATTTTTCTTAAGAATCAGAATTGTTAGAATAATTTTGTAGAGTCTTGGGCAGAATGGAAGTGGAATGTTCATTTGTCTGGTTCGAAATCAGCCTTGGGCTCTTTGAGTCATTCGTTACCAATCCAAAGAGGCCAAGTTGTTTTGAGCCCGGGTTCCATTGGGTCAAGGGTAATAACAGGGTTCTAAAAGGGTAGTTTGGTAATTGGGTAGGAGGAACATTTCTGTTATAGAGGATAAGGTTGGGGGGTCACATGTGAGGAGTGAGGAGGGAATTTCAGCTCTTATCTGGGGGAGGAAATGGTTTTTTTTCAGAATTAGAAGTTAACTCAGGGGTGGAATTGAATAAAAAGAAAGTTAAAAGGGGGTAAAGGGGGAATAGTTGAGCCTGAAGGTCTGCCCTAATCCATTGCCTATAAAGGCATCATAAACTTGCCTTTCAAGGCAAGATTTAGAAATCTAAAAAATCCTAAAAGTTCACAGGCGGCTAAAAAAAACTACAAAGAGTTTCACTATTCCATTGAAATTATCCTGAAATTCCTGAGAATCATTATTCTAAATTGAGTTCTGAGCATCAAAAGCTCAAAATGAGTTGAATCAGTGAGATATTGGAGTGTTTTGGTTCATTTTGGGTGGAGTTTGACTGTTGTATTCTGTCGACATTGTGTTGATTTCAAGTCTGGTGCAAAAATGGTTATTATTGGGTCGTTTCTGGGTTAACTTTGCTGCTGAAAATACTTGTTGTCACTGTCTGGCTGATCCCTGTTCTTCTTTTCTTTTGCACTTTTCCAGGGATTCACCTCATCTCTGAATGAAGAGCCTGTTTGGACATGAAGTTGGTTTGGTCGCTTTAGGATTTGTAATTGAGTAACTATGTAAATGATATTTCTGAATTTGAGATGAATCACTTCGTGTGTATAGTTTATTCTGCATTATGTATAGATACTTAGCTTTATTGTTCTCTTTGCTTGATTCATCTTAAGGTTTTAAAATTCCAATAGCGTTTAAATCTAAGTGGTTTGTATAAAGGGCATTTGAAAGTCATTCGAACAAGGACATTTTTGTGTGCTGTGGCATGAGAATTACAAGGGCTCATGTTAAGTCCCAGAAACCTTGCTTGTTGCTAGAATGACAGCTTCTTTGTGCAATCTGGTAGGTAGAGGGGAATAATATAGTGAAGCATCTCATAGCACATTTGTTAGTGTTTAACTCTTGCATGATTGAATGCAATTCAGATTTCATAATGTTACATCTTGAATTTTTCATTTCATATTGAAATTGCTAATTGGAAATTAAAGGAGGAATCCTGACTTTACAGTTGGATGTTACTGCACACTTCAGTTAGGTATAGGATTATCAAATGAATACTTTAAGTGTGATATGTGGCCTGGATGATCATTTTTTAGATTGTTGTGTTTTGGAGATTACTTTGTTGGTAATTTGATTTTAGGGGGTCAAGTGTTGATTGTGAGAGTTAGTAGTATTTCTTTGCTATAGTTCTGAATGTCAAGATAACCTACATATGAAGAGTTTTTCTTTGATTTTTGTTTAACGTGGAATGAATACACTGCCTTGCAAAAATGCTTCAAAACAGAGTGTTCAAACGGGCAAAAATCGCTCGTATCCGCTCACTTATCTTGTCCGAAAACTCTTCGTGTTTCCAAGTAAAGAGGGGCAACTGTGAGCATGTGATTTTTTCCCTATATGAATTACTCTCAGAAATTCAAAACAAAATACTTCATTTCAGTATTTATAATTTTGTGGATTTTTGTGGAATTTTTATGTTAATTGTTTGCATTTTTTCTGTGCATTTTAATTCATAAAATACAAAAATATCTCGCATCTTTGCATTTAGGATTCAACTTTGCATTATAGGATTAATTAACAAATTGGTTGTTTATGAAAAATGAAAAGTCAAAAAATATAGTTTAATTTGCACGTTTAATCTTAGTTTTGATTTTTGAGTAGTTTTTGGTTAATTTATTTTTTAATTAATTGTGTTAATTATCATTTTAGGTTTAATTAGATTTTTTTTTAGTTTTAGGAATTAATTTTGGTTTTAATCTAATCTGAAAATGAAATAGAAAAAGAGAAAAAGAAGAAAGGAAAAAGTAAAAAAGAAAATGAAAGGAAATGGTTGTCTTTAATATAAGATCCAATTAATTGGGCCAATTGCATTTGTTGTGTTCTGGCCCAAAACATTCATCTGCTTCTCAGCACCCGTTTGCCCCGCTCCAGCCCAAGCCAGTGCTACAACCCGGTCCAAACCATTTAGGCATCAAGATAACTCAAACGACGTAGTATGGAGTCAAAAACTACGTCGTTTTGCATTCCAGGGTTTAAAATAGATCTTGACCCTTCATTATATCTCATCTAATGGTCCTGAAACTATCCCCATTTTTAACTAAAAGTGTCCAAACCCTCTCAGTTAAACCTACGACCAACCCACAGTACTTCATCTCCTTCTTTCATCCCTTTATCACAGATGAACCCTAACGCCGCCCTCTTCACCCACCGGCGGCGCCTCCACCAAACGGCCTCAAATTTACACCATGAAGCCCCCTCACCTCCCTCATATCAAATCCACAAAGATTTTTCCTCAAATCACCCCCAAGCTCTTCGAATATGATTTTGAAAGAAGGCCGTAAATCCATAAAGTCCAACTCAGCGGGTTTATTGACGTTGTTTGACTATAATGGGCCTTATTCATGTGTTTTCATATGAAAACACACGACTAAGGGCTATTCCAGTCAAGGATTCGAGGTAGCTTATCAGAGTTTTAGCGAAGTTGTTCTGGGTCAGTTCTAGGTATCATCCTTGTTCGTTTTTTTGGTCGTGTACGTATTTTGCTTTTCTGCTTCATCTCCTTTCTTTGGATTCTGTTGTTTTAAGTTTTCTGATTATTCATGCTTGGTCAAGTTGTGATTCTTTCTTTATCGATTAATGTGTTTAAACAATTTGGTTAATTAGTAGTAAGTTGGTTTAGGCGTAATTGTGATATTGCAGATTTTTCTTAAAAATCAGAATTGTTAGAATAATTTTGTTGAGTCTTGGGCAGAGTGGAAGTGTAATGTTCATTTGGGCTCTTTCGGAATTAGCCTTGGGCTCTTTGAGTCATTCGTGACCAATCCAAAGAGGCCAAGTTATTTTGAGTCCGGGTTCCATTGGGTCAAGGGTAACAATAGGGTTCTAAAAGGGTAGTTTGGTAATTGGGTAGGAGGAATATTTCTATTATAGAGGATAAGGTTGGGGGGGTCACATGTGAGGAGTGAGGAGGGAATTTCAGCTCTTATCCGGGGGAGGAAATATTTTTTTTTTCAGAATTAGAAGTTAACTCAGGGGTGAAATTGAATAAAAAAGAAAGTTAAAAGGGGGTAAAGGGGGAATAGTTGATCCTGAAGGTCTGCCCTAATCCATTGCCTATAAAGGCATCATAAACTTGCCTTTCAAGGCAAGATTTAGAAAGCTAAAAAATCCTAAAAGTTCACAGGCGGCTAAAAAAAAAGCTACAAAGAGTTGTCATTATTCCATTGAAATTATCCTGAAATTCCTGAGAATCATTATTCTAAATTGAGTTCTGAGCATCAAAAGCTCAAAATGAGTTGAATCAGTGGGATATTGGAGTGTTTTGGTTCATTTTGGGTGGAGTTTGACTGTTGGATTCTGTCGACATTGTGTTGATTTCAAGTCTGGTGCAAAAATGGTTATTATTGGGTTGTTTCTGGGTTAACTTTGCTGCTGAAAATACCTATTGTCACTGTCTGGCTGATCCATGTTCTTCTTTTCTTTTGCACTTTTCCAGTATTCACCTCATCTCTGAATGAATGAGCCTGTTTGGACATGAAGTTGGTTTGGTCGCTTTAGGATTTGTAATTGAGTAACTATGTAAATGATATTTCTGCATTTGAGATAAATCACTTCGTGTGTACAGTTTATTCTACATTATGTATAGATACTTAGCTTTATTATTCTCTTTACTTGAGTCATCTTAAGGTTTTAAAATTCCAGTAGCGTTTATATCTAAGTGGTTTGTATAAAGGGCATTTGAAAGTCATTCGAACAGGGACATTTTTGCGTGCTGTGGCATGAGAATTAAAAGGGCTCATGTTAAGTCCCAGAAACCTTGCTTGTTGCTAGAATGGCAGCTTCTTTGTGCAATCTGGTAGGTAGAGGGGAATAATAGAGTGAAGCATCTCATAGCACATTTGTTAGTGTTTAACTCTTGCATGATTGAACGCAATTCAGGTTTCATAATGTTACATCTTGAATTTTTCATTTCATGTTGAAATTGCTAATTGGAAATTAAAGGAGGAATCCTGACTTTACAGTTGGATGTTGATAACCGTGATTTGTACATGTTTTATACCCATTCTTACCTGAGCTTTGTGCATTAATTGCCATAATTTAGTCCCAAAATACTTACAAGTTGCGCTTGATTGCAGGTTTGAGCGACAAGATGACAAATATCAAAGATCGGCTCAAAAAGGAGTGAAGTCTGCCAAGTGTCAAAAGACAACTGAAATGGGGATTAAGATGACCTGCGCGGTCCGCACTGCTTTGCCACGCGGCCGCGCAGGAGAGTTCAGAGGCTGGGTTATTTCAAGGCCAACCTGCGGGGTCCGCACTGCTTTGCCACGCGGCCGCGCAGGAAAGTTCAAAGAACATGTAAAATCCAGGTCAAGCTGCGCGGTCCGCACCCCTTTCTACGCGGTCCGCGCCCATGAGATTCAGAGACTGAGGAATTCAAGGCACAAGTGCCAACGCGGCCGCACACCAAAGCAGTGCAGTCCGCGTGGGTAAAGTTCAGAGAGTAATGTTTTTGGCAAGATTTGCTACGCGGCCGCGCATCAGTTCTACGCAGTCCGCGTAAAACAGCCAACACGGCCGCATGACATAAGTTTGCGGTCCGCATCCCCCAGTTCCAGAAGCAAGATTTGAAGACCAATTGCCCTCCGCGGCCTCGCACCATTAGTGTGCGGTCCGCGCCAGACCCTCAGGGGTATTTTTGTCCGGTTTTTCCTGTGTAGTATAAATAGAACATTTTACTTTTTAGGTTAAGTTTTGTGTATCAGATAGCTGCTGAGTTCGAGACTTCTTAGTATTAGCCTATTTTGGGCAATTTCTTCTTGTATTAACGTGGATTTGAGTAGATTAACATTGTAGTTAATGATTATGTCAATTTCATCTAGTATTTCTTCTATTTCTGTTTCTTCCATGTCTAGCTAAACCCATTAGCTAGGGTTGTGGCTCAACCCTAATGTGGGTAATTAATGGGTGTGATTGATTAATGCATGAATGATATTGGGTGTTTGGTATTTGGGTTAATTGTATGTTTTCACTAAGATTTGGTGGTTGCAAACACTAAGTCTAGCTTAGTGGGTCTTGACTCTTCTTGAGAAAGAGAGTCTATGACCTCACAATTGACCCAACAAGGATTTGGGATGGACCCATGAGAATGGTAGTCCCAAGTAACGGGTTAAACCTCGAGAGAGTAATTACCCCACTTGAACCCTAAGTTGCTTGGACAAATTAGCCTACCCAATTGGTTTCGAGAGAGCCAATTAGGCAAAATCACCCTCTCTACCGAGAGGTGTGAGGGTGAGTGCATTAGTGCAACAGTTATACCATATTCCCCATTATTATCGTTCTTATGTTAGAAATCTCTACCCGTTAGTTGACCACCTAGGTAAATGCCACGACCCTAGTGCCTTTCTCTATCTTGCATACAATCTAGTAGTGATAATCTAGCATAATTTAGTCTCAATATTGTAGTTGATAATTTGTAGTTATAAACAAAAGAAAACCAAAAATGTTAGAAGATCAATTAGGAGCCAAAACGCACTTCTAGGCTTAACAAATACTCAACTCCAAATCGAAGCTCTCTGTGGAAAATTGACCCTGATACCACTATTGGGTAAAAGTATTCGTGCCCGCTCTTTCATAGGATTGAGTTTGCACCGATCAGATGTTACTGCACGCTTCAGTTAGGTATATGATTATCAAATGAACACTTTAAGTGTAATATGTGGCCTGGATGATCATTTTTTTAGATTGTTGCGTTCTGGAGATTACTTTGTTGGTAATTTGATTTTAGGGGGTCAAGTGTTGATTATGAGAGTTAGTAGTATTTCTTTGCTATAGTTTTGAATGTCAAGATAACCTACATATGAAGAGTTTTTCTTTGATTTTTGTTTAACGTGGAATGAATACACTGCCTTGCTTTAAAAATCAGGATATCTTTGACGGTTGGTAAATTTGTAAGCAAATCCCTGGCCTGCCCGGTTTCAGGGATTCGATCCTTTGATCCCTCCCATGCGGCTTGGGTTGCTTTGTCCGATTTGGGTTGGTCTCAGGCCCATTATCTGTTCTTATTGGGAACCTCTATCTGGTGTGCATGCCTCATATGGTTTGGGCTCTTTTGGGCCCAAGACAGAAACGGTAGCTAGTCTGTTAACAATTGAATGGTAGGCTCCGGGCCTTTCAAGCTAGGTAGCAGATTCGAACTAAGGATCTTTTACCCGTAACGGAGATCGTCCTTGTTCGGGTTTGGGCTTGAGCTTGGGGCCTGCATGTCCTTGAATACCCCGTTGTTAGTCAATTCATATTGTTAATTAACTAAGTTTTTGGAATAGAGACGAATCCTAATAGCTAATAGTAGTCTATCTTTAGGACATCCTTCAAAATAAATTGAGGTGCGCCGCGTCAAACAAAACTGACAAATAGCGCGGCCCTCTTTAATTATGCCTTTAAAATACTTAGAACTTGAGGTGCGCCATTTAGCTAATTTCATGGCCCTCACAAAGTTAACAACGCGTAGTTGCTTTAGGCGCGTATTTTAATAATTTACCTTCTTAAACTCGGGTGTGCATTTCATGTGACCCAAATCAAATCCCAAAAAGTTGAATAAAATTTGTTCAGGATTGCGGGTGTATTTCGTGTGACGCGATCCAAAGACACGTTTTAAACGACGTTCAACTTTCTTTAAAAAATTTGGATAAAAGCGGTTAAAAGCTAAAATTGGCACATAGGTTCAAAATGTATTAAAATCAGATAACTAAGCCAGATATGACAGTTGAGCGACCGTGCTAGAACCACGGAACGCGGGAATGCCTAACACCTTCTCCCGGGTTAACAGAATTCCTTACTTGGATTTCTGGTTCGCGGACTGTTAAACAGAGTCAACTTTTCCTCGATTCGGGATTCAACCGGTGACTTGGGACACCATTAATTATCCCAAGTGGCGACTCTGAATCTTAACAATAAATCCCGATTCGATTGTCCTTTAATTGGAGAAACTCCTTTACGACCTTACGGGTGTAGTGAAAAAGGAGGTGTGACAGCTCTGGCGACTCTGCTAGGGACAAGAACCCAGAACTTTTGTTCAGGGTTCAGAATCCGAGCTTAGATAAATTGTTATGTTTGGCTTTATCTGATATTGTTACATGATTTGTGCCTACTGTGTTAATTGACTGCTTTTACCGCTTTGATATTTCGTGGATTGTATATAAACTGTTACGAAACCCATCTCCTCTCTGAGTCTTCTAAATCATGAAGAAGGGTTCACTTCGTGTGACTTCTTTTCTGTCTAGAGACCAATCCCATTTTAGAACGAGGTTCGGATAAGTTGCTAAGCCGGCGAAGCTTCTATATTCTCGATACGCTGCCTCCTCCTCGGCTCGAGATGTCCGCTCGGGTAAGCCAGGTCTAGTACAATAAACCCAGGTTTTGAACCTAGAATAACACAGCCCATGCCGGATCCCTAGTAGAAACGTTTGTTTGCATCATGTGCATTTGACTTTGGAGATTCAACACAGGGGTTGGGTCTGTCTAGGACAGGTGCACCTGAAATGAAAAAGACCATCCTGATGCATCTTACTTGCTACCTGTGCATTTATTTTCTTCGGACTTGCATGCTGACCGACTTTTGAATATTGGGAAAAATGAAAAAAAAATTGAAAAAAGAGTGTGAGAGAAATAGCAGGGTAGAGGGTTAATAGAGTTAATCACCGGTTTTGAAAATACCAATGCCCAAATAGTGTCGAAACTCTGCCGAATTTTTAAGAAAATAAAAAAAAAAGAATGTTTTTATTTTTAAATAGTTTGTTTTATTTGAAAAGCAAGAGAAAAAAAAGAGTCTTTATTTTTAGTTTGTCTTGTTTTCAAAATAGTTTATTTGCCATTGGAAAAGAAAAAATTAGTTTGTTTTGTTTGCCATTGAAAAAGAAAAAGCAAAAGAAAAAAAGAGTCTTTATTTTTGATTTGTCTTGTTTTTAAAATAGTTTATTTGCCAAATGGAAAGGAAAAAATAGTTTGTTTTATTTGCCATTGAAATAGAAAAAGAAAAGAAAAAAGAGTCTTGTTTTCAAAAATAGTTTGTTTGATTTGCCCGAACTACGCCGGTTTGATTCTCACAGGATGTGGGATACGTAGGCAACCCCCATCGGGTCCAACTTTCTTTGTTTTGCAAAAAATAGCCCGAAATGAAAAAAAATTTGTTTTATTGTAAATAGGTAAGGTGATGCCATTTTTGACAAAAATAGCCGAATGTTCCCGAAAGGAACGCCGGAAGGCTGATTTTGCATAAACAGCCACCTTTGGTCATTTTTCAAGGTTTTGACCGGTTAGCGCACGCAGCCTTAAAATCTTCGTCCCCGAAGTACTGAAAGGTCGTGTTCGAGAAACCGGGTCTTTCATTTTAATTTGAAAAAAAAAACAAGAAAAATAGTCAGTTTTGCTTTGAGTCAAATAAATTTTACCTTTTGCTTAATCACCTTAATAAATGTGCAAGATGAGCACGAATGAAACTGAACCTTTCACAGTCTTTAATGAGGTCCCCCTACAGCTTCACATGTGGTGGAATGATCTGGAAAAGGGTAGCAAAGAAACAGTGGTGAGAATCCTGGGAGGTCTCGTCGGTTTACTGAATGTCAAGCCAAGATCGGATATCATCGAAGCCTTAATACCTTTTTGGGACCCGACTCGCAATGTATTTCACTTTTCTGACTTTGAGCTTACACCCACGCTGGAGGAAGTTGCGGGTTATGCAGGTCTAAATGGAAACCTGAGGGGTCAGTATCTTTTGTCACCAAGGCCAGTATCTCCACACCGATTTTTGGATCTACTAAATATTAGCCGGAATGTTCAGAATGAGGACTTGTCTGGAGGATGTTGCACTCTCTTGTTCCTGTATCAACGATATGGTAATCCTTGGGGTTTCGAAGAGCCAAATCTTGGGTTGACCCATGCTGGAAACATAAACAAATGGGAAGCAAGGCGAACTTTGGCGTTCATAGCAGCATTTTGGGAGTCGTGGTCTGTCCACGAAAAGATAAGAAGATAGAGATAGGCCTTGTAGGGATGGTTGATGTTGCAATCAAAAGGGCCGACAGTACCGCGGTTCCCCTAATCTTGTCAGAAATCTACCGAGCTTTGACTGTATGCAGGGATGGAGGAAATTTTTTCCAAGGTTGCAATCTGTTACTTCAATTGTGCATGCAAGAACAACTCTGCCACCGGGTGGGATATATGAACTACGGTTTGACCGGGTTAAGCTGCATCGAAGAATTTGAGAAGCGAGTAATGGGTGTTGCATTTCCTGAGGGTACCGAAGCTTGGCTTGTACAATTGAGATCCTTGACTGCCGATCAAATTGAATGGGCATTTGGGTGGTTGCCCGTCACTGAGGTAGTATACATGTCAGCTAGAGAGTGTCATATTCTTCTAACGGGCATCCGGAGTATCCAGCCATATGCTCCCCACCGAGTATTGCACCAGCTGGGAAGGTTTCAAGTTGTCCCTAATTATGAAGACCTGAGTAAGCAAGTCATTAAGTTAGGTCCAAGAGCCGCATTTCCGGAGGATAAAATTCAAAAGCTGTGGAATGAATGCAGATTCCTCGAGCCTAGAACCATGGTCCGAGATCTAGCTAAAGGTGAGGTGGACCCGAAGTATAATGTCTGGTTTGGGAAAAGGTTCCAGATTCCTCAAAGGCCTGCTAAAAGAGCCCATGTCCAGCAATTTACTAATGACTCACAAGAACAATGGGGTTGGTTGGCAAAAGAAGAAAGCTACAGGGCAAAAATAGGCAAGCTGGAACAACAAGTTAGGGACCTGCAATTTGAAAATAGTGTGCAAGTTGCTGCCAATAAGGGAGAAAAGAACAAACTGACTCAAGAAAATGAGGCTCTCAAGGACCAAATCCGGAAGTTGAAAATAGTTGTCTGAAACCCAAGGAGGAGTCGAGCAGATTAAAGACTGATAAGTGGGCTGAAAAAGAAAATCATTGAGTGTTAGGAAGATCTGGAGAAGTCCGAGGGTACTATAGCAAGACTCCGGGCATAATGGGCAAAGAAAACGAAAGAGCGCACACAGTTCGTAAAGCAGATGAAGAAAGATTATGAAAAGACCATTGCTAATGTGAGAAGGAAAATGACCACCCTCGAGAACGAGGCATCCAAACAGGCCAAGGACTTTAAAGCCGATAGGGAACATTGCTATGATTTGATGGACAGAATGGAGGAGGAAATGCAACAGTTACAGAGTCAACATCTTCATGACTCTCAGGTTTTGAAAGCTAGAAGTGATAAGATAGGGCGCCTGCTCCTAGAAAAAAGCCGAACCAGAGACAGGATTCTGACCATTGCCCACTCCATCGCTAGGAAATGTCAAGTGTGTGAGAACATGACTCGTACCACCTTTTTTGCGGTGGTAATGACCTTTGTCAAACAGATAATGAACGATTTGGAGCAACTGCAAAGGGGTCTTGCACCTAAGCCCACTGTAACGACCCGGCCGGTCGTTTTTAGAATTGATGTCCCGTTCCCCTATTAACTGCTTCCTTATGTTTCATTAACGGTATTGGGTGCGTTAGAATTGAATTGGAGTGATTTTTGATAAGAAATGAGACACTTAGTCTCTTTTAAGAAGGCTTAAGTTGGAAAAGTCAACTGAGCATTGACTTATGAGTTAGCTGCCTCGGAATGGAAATCTGATGGTTCCGTTAGCTCCGTTAGGTTATTTCGGGGTTGGGAGCGTGTTCGGAAGGTGTTTTGGAAGTCTGTAGCTCATTTAGGCTAGAAATGCCGAAAGCTAGTATTTTGGCGATTTCCGGTGATAGGTGAGATTTTGATCCGAGGGTCGGAACCGAGTTCCGAAAGTTACTGTAGCTTCGTTAGGTGATTTGGGATATGTGTGCAAAATTTCAAGTCATTCGGACATGTTTAGGTCAGTTTTTTGATTAAATGCGAGTTTCGGAAGTTTTGGTTGAACTTAGGCTTGAATCCGTTGAGGATTGGTGATTTATGTGTTGTTGGATGTGTTTTATGATTGGAACAAGTTCATATGATGTTTTAGGATGGGTATTCACTTTTGGTTGAGGTCCCAGGGACCTCGGGGTGATTTCGGGTGGCTAACTGGAACTTTTGAAGTTGGAAAATTTCATAATAGACGAAGTTGTAAATGAGTGTGCACAAGACCTCCCTTTAAACGATCATATCTCCAGTTCTATCAAATTAAAGATCTCCGAGTCTAGTTTCTAACCTTCAAACCGTTCGTCATTTGGACATTCCTACACAAAGTTATGATCAAATTACCAAAGGCTGGAAAATGCGAACTTGTGTCAAATCTGTGACCACAAAACCTGTCGCATTTAGCACTCTGCGGTCGCATTTCTGTCGCAGATTGGGCCAGTGTAGCCCAGTTTTGGGTGCCGATTCTGCGGTGCATTCTGCAGCTCGCATGTTCATTCTACGGTCCGTTATGCTACAGCAGACCCGACTTCGGAGGGTTAACTTTCCACTTTTTATAACCCGACCCCATTTCAATACATATGCTTTGGGGTTCATTTTGGGGTGATTTTCTGAGCATTCTAGAGATATCTGAGAGCATTTTAGAGAGAGAATGGGGGAACTCACCATTTAAATCATCCAATCTTGCATCAATCTTCAAGAATCGAAGAACCCAATCACAAGTTCTTCATCAAAGAGGTAAGGTTCTATACCCTAGTCTTCAATCTCGTTTTTGGGTGATTGTTGAGTAAGAATTCATGTGAAAACTAGATATAAGTCATATGTGGTCATTGTTAGACAATAATATGGGATTATCATCAAATATCTTAGCTAGATTACTCATTTTGGGGTGAAATCCAAAGGTTTGAGCCTAGGGATTTGAAAGAATTGATTTGATGATTTGGAGGCCGAATTGTTGTCGGATTTTGGTAAAATTTGTATGGTTGAACTCGTGAGAAGATGAGGAATCTGGTGATGTAAATTTTTGTGATTTTTCCGAGACGTGGGGCCCGAGGGGCATTTTGGTCATTTTACATAATTTCGCATATTAGCTTAGAATTTAATTATAGAATAAATTACTTGAATTATTATTTACAATATGCGATTTAATTGAATAGATTTGAGCCATTTGGAGTCGAATACTCGTGGCAAAGACGTGGTTTTGGGTTGACTTGCACTTGTTCGAGGTAAGTGGCTTGTCTAACCTTGTGTGGGGGACTTTGTCCCTTAAGATATGGAATTTGGTAATTGAATGCCTTGTACGTGAGGTGACGGGCGCGTACTTGTGCTAATTGTTGAAAATTCATTTTATTTAAATTAATTAAATTGTGTGTTCTTGCGTAATTGTCTATTATAAATGCAATTTAAAATGTGTTAGCTTAAGAAAAGCATGTTTAGCTGACTTCTTGCCTATTTGCTTAAACTGCCTTGTTTGTATTCTAAGAAGCATATTAGGCTAGAATCTACTATTAATTGTTATGAGTTTGGTAGTTATTTGATATTTCTGAGCTGTTGTTGTTTGATTTAAATTTGGGACTACGGGACGGTATCTCGAGAGTTTCCCCTGCACGTGTTATGTTCTAAGACTGAGAGTGCGGGATACCAAGAGATTCCTGGCACAGAAATGATTATATATGGAGGATGCCATGAGATCCTCGGGATACTAAGAGATCCCTAAGTTATTATTGAGGATACCCAGAGATCTTAGAATTATTATTGAGGATACCAAGAGATCCTAGAATTATTATTGAGGATACCAAGAGATCCCAGAATTATTATTGAGGATACCAAGAGATCCTAGAATTATTATTGAGGATACCAGGAGATCCTCGAGATACCAAGAGATCCCCGAACGATTTATGGAGGATACCAAGATATCCTCGGGATACCAGGAGATCCCCGATGATAAATATCCGGTTGTGGCTTGTACCTCTATTCATTGATTGTGTTTGCTATCTGTTACTGTTTTACCTACTTTCTTGCTGGATTTCTGCTGTGATTATACTCATATTGTCTCCTCATTATCATATTGATTATTATGTTTTACCTTAATAGGGCCCTGAACTTCCTCGTCACTACCCAACCGAGGTTAGGCTTGGCACTTACTGAGTACCGCTGTGGTGTACTCATGCCTCTTCTGCGCATGTTTTTCATGTGCAGACCCAGGTACTTCTAGTCAGGCGCATCATCAGTGATCCAGGAGCGATATTCAGAGACTTTGAGGTATATCTGCCACGTCCGCACACCAGGAGTCTCTATCTTATTCCAGCTGTAGCATTTGACTTTCCTTTCTTTCGGTTGTGTAGACATTCTGGAGTTAGAGCACTGTATTACATTTCTATTAGCCTGTGGTTTTCGTGAGATTCCGGGTTTTGGGATTTTCTGTTTCAGAATTATTGTGTCGAAGTGTATGTGCCAAGTGGCAAGTTGTATACCTTCTTAAGTTATTTAACTTTTGACTTAATATTATCGTATTAGTTGTTATTTCCGCACTGTTAGGCTTACCTAGTCATCGTGACTAGGTGCCATCATGACGTGTTCACGATTGGTGAATTAGGGTCGTGACACCCACGGCGAGGCCGAACGACGCCCCACGGGCCCCAATATTTGAAGCTTTAATGTATTCGTAATTTGAGTCTGTATTTCCTTTTCCCTTAGAGTTTGTCGTCTGTCGGAGTCTGTATATCCTTTTCGCATTAGAGTCTGTCAGTGGTTCTTGAGTCTGTACATTGTTTTATTTCGAGTCTGTTGTTTTCCTTTCCAAGAAAATGATTAGTTTTGTAAGAGAATGTTTTATTAATGAAAATTGCAAATTCCCAAAAATTATTTCTTTATTTTTCGCACTTATTTTCAAGAACTACGCTTGATCTGATTCATGCTGGGTCATGATACATAGGCAATCTCCATAGGATTCGACCGTAACCCAATGAAAAGAAAAGAGAAAGAGAAGAAAGAGAAAAAGAGAGAAAAGAAAAGAGCGGAATAACAAGAGAGAATAAGAAAACAAGAGAGGGAGAGAATAGGAACAAGAGAAAGAAAAGGCAAAAAAAAAGGGGAAAAAGAAAAAAAAAGAAAAGACGGAGAGGTTTGCAGTTGAAAAATGAGAAAAGTCCGGGATGACGCATGCGATCGATCAAATGCATAATAGAGGCTGTTAACTGTATAGGTGCATTCATGCCCAATGTGCGGTTACCAATCCGTTAAAGACTAATCGCTAACAAGGTTGTTGTTTAATGTGTTGAGTACAGAAAGGTGGTTAGTTGGTCGGCATTCTGGCAACTCATCCATACAACACCCGGTCAAAAGACAAATTGAACATGACAGGTCAGGAATCAGATACCAGTATTATGGACCCATCAAAAGAGGTTGAGGCTACACATGTCAACGCAATGAAAGAGGAGATGCACAAACTGAAACAACAAATGGCTGAGATGTACCAGGCCTGGGCTAAGGAGCCAACGCCAGTTTATCACGCCAATCCAGCCTATATCCCACCTCTGGCTCAGTCACAGGAGCCTCCTACCGTGAATTCATCTCCAGCCTTCCCTTACTACCAACAGAGCTATGACACTACCTCCTACCCTCCCCAAGCTCCACCACCTAAACAAAACCCTCCTCCACCAATCACCCCTGTCTTTGTGGCACCTCCACCTGCCACACTACAAAGATCTTCCAGTGATCCGCTGTTTCAGACTCACGACAACCAATACTATCCTCTTAAACCCACCTTTAAAGCTCCTGAGCCATACTCTTATACCCCTCACTTTGAGCTCCCGGCAGAAATTGAAAAGCCGTCTAAGAGCCCGGAGCAGGAAGAAATGATTTGAAAAGTAAAAAGCGTGGAGCAATCCTTCAGGAACATTCAGGGACTGGGCGGCCAAGTCAGTGTGGCCTATAAGGACCTGTGTCTGTTCCCAGATATTCAGCTACCAGCAGGTTTCAAAATTCCAAAGTTCGATCTGTATGACGGGCACGATGATCCGGTAGCACACTTGCGAGGTTTTTGTAGCAAGATGAGAGGGGCAGGTAGGAAAGATGAGCTATTGATGGCGTACTTTAGCCAGAGCTTGAGTGGATCTGCACTAGAATGGTATACGAGGCAGGATCCTGGCAGGTGGTACACCTGGGATGACTTGGCACAAGCGTTCACTTGCCACTTCCAATACAATCTTAAGATCGTCCCAGACCGTCTGTCATTGATAAAACTCGAGAAAAAGCTCGGGGAGAGCTTCAGGGAATACGGGTTCCGTTGGAGGGAGCAGGCCGCGAGGGTCGACCCTCCAATGAAAGAAAGCGAGATGGTTGACTACTTTTTGTAGGCTTTAGAGCCAACTTATTTTGGTCAATTGGTGACGGTAATTGGCAAATCTTTTAACGAAGTTGTGAAGATGGGAGGTATGGTCGAAGAAGGACTTAAGTCCAATAAAATCATGAGCTACTCAGCGATCAAAGCAACCACCCATGCCATCCAAATCGGCACTGGGGGTGTGCTTGGGAAGAAGAAGAAAGAAGAGGTTGCAACAGTTGAATCCGGAGCTTGGTCCGGAGCTAGAGGCCCTTCACCCTACTACAACCAACCCAGACCCCACCACCAAAACTACCCCTACACTCCATATCGCCCTCCACAACACTATTACCCACCGCCAGATCCACATTTCTCCATCCATCACGCTCAAACCTATACCCAGCCTCCGGCTCACGTGCAATGGCGTGCACCGGCTCCCCAAAATACATACCCAGATCCACAAAATACATATCCACCCCCAAGGGCCTACTGAAATCCTCCAGGATCCGATTTCTGTTCAAACCAAGCCTTCAGGAATGAGAGAGTACAGAAACAAAAAACATTCACTCCACTGGGAGAATCATACACCAGCTTTTTCCACAGATTGAGGCAGCTGGGCATGTTGAACCCAATCGAGCCTAACATGCCAAACCCCCTTCCTAGAAACCTCGACCATTCAGTAAGCTGTGAGTACTGTTCAGGGGCCCCCAGGCATGATCCAGAGAAGTGCTGGAAACTGAAAACAGTTGTGCAAGAGCTCATTGACAGTCACCGAATCGAGGTTCAGGCCCCAGAGGCACCGAATATCAATCAGAATCCGTTGTCGGCTCACCATGAGGCCCATATGATTGAATTGATACACAAGGGAGGGGAGCCTAAGAAACCCTCGCAGACGGTAATGATGATCCATTCTAGCGAAACCAGTTTGAATGAAAAGGCAACCAGTGGGAAATCAGTGGTTCAGTCGAAAGGGGTAGACGCCAAGCCAGTTGTGGTGGCCGGGAAAGGGTCGTCAAGCACTGTTGCAGTAAAACCAGAGCTAGTCAAAGTGGTGGTCCAGGGGGTAGCAAACAAACCCGTGTTGGTTGTGAAGGGGGCTCGCATAGAGCCTGTTATCATAAAGCCAGTGACTCAGTTGCCAGTGATCAACAGCAAAGCCATCCCTTGGAGTTATGAACAGGTAGTGGTGACATATAAGGGGAAAGAAATCAAAGAAGAAGTTTGTGAAGCGCAGGGTTTGACTCGTTCGGGGAGGTGCTTTGCCCCGAAGAGTTAAGAAAAGCCAGGGTTCCCAAAGACAACCCGATACTGGTTAAGAAAGTCGTGACGGAAGAAGAAGCGGAAGAATTCCTAAAAAAGATGAAAGTGCAGGATTATTCCATTGTTGAACAGTTAAGGAAGACACCAACCCAGATCTCATTGCTTTCATTGCTTATCCACTCAGATGAGCATCGCAGGGCACTGATGAAAATACTGAATGAGGCCCATGTCCCTGATAAGATCTCGGTGAATCATTTAGAAAAGATAGCAAATAAAATGTTTGAAGTGAATAGAGTGACCTTCTCCGATGATGAGTTGCCGTAGAGGGCACGGAACATAACAGGGCCCTTTATCTGAAAGTAAAGTGTGAGGATTCTGTAGTCACCCGAGTGTTGGTTGACAACGGGTCTAGTGCAAACATCTGTCCTTTGTCCACGTTGAACAAGTTGAAGATCAATGACAATAAAATTCATAAGAACAACATCTGTGTGCGGGGGTTCGACGGTGGGGGCAAAAACTCAGTGGGCGACATAATACTAGAATTGACGATCGGGCCAGTGGAGTTCACTATGGAATTCCAGGTACTAGATGTGGCGATCTCTTATAACCTTTTGCTGGGACGACCATGGATCCACGACGCCAAGGCGGTGCCATCTACATTGCATCAAATGGTCAAGTTCGAATGGGACAGACAGGAGATTGTAGTGCATGGCGAACACAATATGGGCGCTTTAAGTGATGCCATTGTGCCTTTCATAGAAGTTGACGACGATAAGGGGTCGTGGGTCTACCAAGTCTTCGACACAGTCTCAGTGGAAAAGGTTCTAGAGGGAAAAAGCATCCCAGTCCCTAGAATAACGGCAACAACTGTCATGGTGGCCTCGGAGATGTTAAAGAACGGGTTCATACCGGGTAAAGGTTTGGGTGCCGCCTTGCAAGGCATTGTTCAGCCAGTTTCTCTGCCCAAGAATCTGGATACTTTTGGATTGGGGTTCAAGCCTACAGCTGCGGACGTAAGATGGGCCCGCAAAATGAAGAAAAGAGCATGGGTCCTTCCAAGCCAATCCCGCGTCTGTCCAGATCTTTCGTCAGGCCAGGTCTCAGAAAGCAACTATTGGCAAAGGTGTCTGGGTCATTGATTGGTGCGGATGGAGACTTGGAAAAGGGGTTTGAAAGGTTGTTGAGGTAAACATGGTTGAAGCCGGGGAAGGGTCAAGCAAAGCAGATGTGCAGTACGTCGGACCATGTGCAAGAGTCAACAACTGGGAAGCCACTCCTCTTCCTACCCGGAGGGAGTCTTGATAGTGGGTTTTCTTTTTCTTTAGTTATCTGGATTATTCCAGGGTTTGTAATTTAGATGTTATGTTCCGTCCAATTGGATGTGCTAAAACCCTGTTATCTTTATATTTAATGAAATGCAATTGTCTTTTCTTTCTTCATTCCTAATTTTATTTCTGTTTTCCTTTCTTCTCTGTACAGTTCTTTTTATGCTGATACCAATGACATGACATGCATGAGGAATCTTCGGCCCAGTTTTAAAAGCCAATCTAATTCGGAAATAATAATACAAGAAATTGAGTGTGATGATGAGTTGGAATATGATGATGACGAGGCCTATGAAGAAATTAGTAAGGAATTAAGCCACTTTGAGGAAAAACCCAAACCTAACCTAAATGACACAGAAGCAGTTAATCTAAGGGACCAAGATAATGTCCGTGAAACTAAAACAAGTGTTCATCTGGAACCACAACTCAGGGAGGAGATAATCAAAGCACTGTTCGAATTCAAAGATATTTTTGCATGGTCGTATGATGATATGCCGGGTCTAAGCACTGATTTGGTGGTTCATAAATTGCCCACTGACCCGGCATTCCCTCTTGTCAAATAGAATCTGAGAAAGTTCAAAACGGATATGAGTGTAAAGATCAAAGAAGAGGTCACCAAGCAGTTCGATACGAAAGTCATTCGGGTCACGCGGTATCCTACCTGGTTAGCCAATGTTGTGCCTGTGCCAAAAAAGGATGGCAAGACCAGGGTGTGCGTTGATTATCGGGATCTTAACAAAGCGAGTCCAAAAGACAATTTTCCACTGTCGAACATCCACATACTGATTGATAATTGTGCCAAACATGAGATTGGTTCTTTTGTGGATTGTTACACGGGTTATCATCAGATCTTAATGGACAAGGAAGATGCAGAAAAGACGGCATTCATCACGCCATGGGGAACATACTGTTATCGGGTCATGCCGTTTGGTTTGAAAAATGCTGGGGAAACCTATATGAGGGCAATGACAACAATATTCCATGATATGATACACAAGGAAATTGAGGTGTACGTGGATGATGTGATCGTGAAGTCTAGAAAGCAGTCTGACCATGTCAGGGACCTGAGGAAGTTCTTCCAAAGGCTTTGCAGGTATAATCTTAAGCTCAATCCTTCAAAGTGCGCTTTTGGGGTGCCATCTGGGAAGTTATTGGGATTTATAGTCAGCCGTCGGGGTATTGAACTAGACCCGTCAAAGATCAAAGCTATTCAGGAATTGCCACCTCCGAGAAACAAGACCGAGGTGATGAGTTTGTTGGGGAGATTGAATTATATCAGTAGGTTCATTGCTCAGCTCACGACAACTTGTGAGACCATCTTCAAACTGTTAAAGAAAGATGTTGCGGTCAAGTGGACGGACGAATGTCAGGAGGCTTTTGATAAGATAAAGGGGTATTTGTCGAACCCACCCGTGTTGGTCCCGCCAGAACCAGGGAGACCTTTGATTCTATATTTGACGGTTTTGGATAATTCATTTGGCTGTGTACTGGGGCAACATGATGTTACTGGCAGAAAGGAGCAGGCTATCTATTATCTCAGCAAGAAATTCACATCTTACGAGGTTAAGTATACTCATCTCAAGAGAACATGTTGCGCCCTAACTTGGGTCGCACAGAAGTTGAAACATTATCTGTCATCTTATACTACTTACCTCATATCTCGTTTGGACCCATTGAAGTATATTTTTCAGAAGCCTATGCCCACGGGGAGGCTTGCAAAGTGGCAGATCCTGCTTACAGAGTTTGACATTGTCTATGTGACCCGGACTGCGATGAAAGCACAGGCGTTAGCTGATTATTTGGCTGAAAATCCAATTGATGAAGATTATGAACCTTTGAAAACTTATTTCCCTGATGAAGAGGTGATGCATATTGAGGAGTTGGAACAAGTTGAGAAGCGGGATGGAAACTTTTCTTTGATGGGGTAGTAAACATGAAAGGCGTGGGGATAGGAGCAGTACTTATTTCTGAAACAGGTCAGCACTATCCAGTTACGGCTCAGCTTCGTTTCTATTGCACTAACAACATGGCAGAATATGAGGCATGTATCTTGGGTCTGAGGTTAGCGGTAGATATGGGTGTCCAGGAAGTCTTGGTCATGGGTGGCTCGGACCTACTGGTTCACCAAATTCAAGGAGAATGGGAAACACATGACTTGAAGCTTATACCGTACCGACAATGTTTGCATGATCTTTGTCAACGGTTTTAATCAGTAGAGTTCAGGCACATCCCGAGGATTCATAATGAAGTTGTCGATGTTTTGGCTACTTTGGCGTCAATGTTACATCATCCGGATAAGGCTCACGTGGATCCTTTATAGATTCAGGTCTGTGATCAGCATGCTTACTGTAATATGGTAGAAGAAGAACTTGATGGGGAGCCATGGTTTCATGATATCAAAGAGTACATCAGGATGGCGGTATATCCGGTACAGGCCACAGGTGATCAGAAAAGAACAATTCGACGGTTGGCAAACGGGTTTTTCTTCAATGGAGGGGTGTTGTACAAAAGAACTCCAGATCTCGGGTTGTTAAGGTGCATTGATGCGAGGCAGGCCACAACTATCATGACTGAGGTACATTCCGGAGTTTGTGGACCGCATATGAGTGGATACGTTTTGGCAAAGAAGATTCTCCGAGCAGGTTATTATTGGCTTACTATGGAGCGGGATTGCATCAGTGTGCGTAAATGTCATCAGTGTCAGGTGCAAGGAGATTTGATTCATTCTCCACCATCTGAATTGCATACAATGTCGGCACCATGGCCCTTTGTTGCTTGGGGCATGGATGTCATTAGGCCAATCGAGCCAGCAGCATCAAATGGACACAGGTTTATTCTGGTAGCCATTGATTATTTCACCAAGTGGGTTGAAGCGAAAACTTTCAAGTCTGTGACTAAGAAAGCGGTGATCGATTTTGTACATTCAAATATCATCTGTCGGTTTGGGATCCCGAAGGTAATCATCACGGACAACGGTGCTAATCTCAACAGTCATTTGATGACGGAGACATGTCAGCAGTTTAAGATTACGCACCGCAATTCTACCCCATATCGCCCTAAAGCGAATGGAGCAGTCGAAGCAGCGAACAAGAATATAAAGAAGATACTCTGGAAAATGGTGGAAGGTTCCAGGCAATGGCATGAGAAGTTACCTTTCGCATTGTTAGGATATCGCACTACTTTTCGTTCCTCAGTAGGGGCAACTCCTTATTCATTGTTGTATGGCACGGAGGCAGTAATACCCGCGGAGATTGAAATCCCATCCATTCGGATTGTTGCCGAGGCGACAATTGATGATGTTGAATGGGCCAAAGCCCGATTGGAACAGTTAAGTCTGATTGATGAAAAAAGATTGGCGGCAGTGTGTCATGGCCAATTGTACCAACGGAGAATGGCGAGAGCATACAACAAGAATGTGCGTCCGAGGAAGTTTGAAGTGGGGCAGTTAGTGTTGAGACGTATTTTGCCTCATCAGGCTGAAGCAAAGGGAAAGTTCGCCCCAAACTGGCAGGGGCCATTTGTTGTAACTAGAGTGTTGTCCAACGGTGCATTATATTTAACAGATGTAGAAGGAAAATGTGTAGAAATGGCTATCAATTCTGATGCAGTCAAGAGATACTATGTATGATTTCTTTGTTTGATTGTACTTGTTTGTATTTGGCATATTTTGAAGATTGAAATGACGAAGGCGTTTTGTTCTGCTACCTAAACACTTTATCCCTCGTCATCCATTTTGAGCCTTATTTATTTTCTTTCATACCCCTCTTTCGGAATCAATGGTACAATTCAGAAACGCAAGTGCGGAGGATAAGTAAGTGAAAAGAAAAGGAAGAAAGGAAAAGAAAGAAAAAAAAGAGAAGAAAAAAAACGAAAAAGAAAAACAAAAAGAAATAAAAGAAAAACAAAAAGAGAAAAGATAAAGAAAGAAAAGATCACAACAACAAAGCAATTTCTATGACATGAACTACGTTCGACCTGATTCCATTAAGGATACGTAGGCAGCCTCACGGTTCGGTCCCATCGAAATAAAATCTAAAAGTCCCCAAGCAAGAAACCGGGCAGAAGTTGTGGTAGTTGTGAGAAATCTGATTCCGAAAGTTGTAATTTTAACCCATTTGAATTGTTTTGAGCGTTTTATACCCTTATTTCTAACCCCGTCCAAAAGCCCATATTACGGTCCAAAGAAAGTCCTTCTGATCAGTCTTTGAGAAATTCCAAGTCAAGCAGGTAAAGATAATTCATATCAGGGGCAACACTCTAGTTCAAGCAGGAAAGATAAAAATTGAGAGGGTCTTATTGGTGAAAACCCTTACGGGCACCTTTAGGCGACGTGAGTTGAGAGAAATTGAAATAAGAGAGTCTTATTGGTGAAAACCTTCACAGGCACCGTAAGGCGACGGGAGCTGAGAGAAATAAAAAATGAGAGAGTCTTATTAGTGAAAACCCTCACGGGCACCTTGAGGCGAAAGTGAGCTAAGAAGTGAACAAATGAGAAAGGTCTGTTGGTGGAAAATTGTTTTGAGGCACCGTAGGATGAACAAGGTCAAGGTTTGGGTAAAGTAATCAAGTTATGGAAATTCTGAGATAATGAGGTATGGCAATTGGAAGGTGATTGGTTGAAAGATTGGGCCGATTAGTCTGAAATGCATGTCATGATCATTGGTACCAGTTGTTCCGGTCAGATAAGTTTCTTTTCCTTCTCCTTTTAGCAGTCATCCGGTTTTTGGATTCTTCTTATCCTTAACTCGTAAAATCATTGCATTTCAATTTCTTTTGGGGTTTTATCTGTCTAAGATTAATTTCAATGCCAGTCTTGTTCAAAGCAAGTGGAAAAAGATTTCAAAGCTCACTACCAGCTTCCGAAAGTTGTAAAGCACAGCGTGGTCAGAACATGTCAAAGACAACATGATGTAAGGTGGAATACAGGGAATCACCGAAAGTTTCATCGGTGGAATGATTGGGAAATGTTGTGGGAAATGCAAAGGTTCAGATAAAGGGGTCAGAGGTGTGAAACAACAGCATAGGTATAGAACACTCGGGTGATCAAAGGTCCGGGTGTTTGAAAGTCAGTCAGAAAGTCAAGCGGTTCAGGGCCAGTTCGGGGAAGCCGGTCAAAACAAAACAATGCAGGGGAAGGAGTTTCAGCAAGAATGCCATCAACTAGCCACCATTTTAAACTGACGAAATTTTCTTTGATTGAAACAGGGGCAGAAAAATTTGGTTGTTCTGGAAGAACTCTCCATAAGGGAAAAACAAGCAGTAATCAGGTTTGACCGCAAAGTGTGGTTTGATTAAAGTACAAGATAATCATGAATAGCATAGGGGAATGTAATTTGGTTTCAAAGTTTGCATGTTTAGGATAAATTCAACTAGGAGTTGTCAGGACCTTCCTGGATAATAGGATGTAGTTCAAAAACCCTTGTAGATAGCATGATGTAGTGAGAGTGATACCTTTATAAGATATAACTTAGGTTCATAATTGTTAAGAGTTGTCAGGACCTCCCTGGATAATAGGACTTAGCTTTCAAACTCTTAGTAATAGTTGGTATAATGATTCAGCTAACACTCACCCATGTACCTAGTTTCCAAACTGGGGCAGAAAGTTTTTTTTGTTTTGTCTGTTTTGTGAAGTCAGAAGCCCGCCTGGATAACAGAGGAATACATCTCACGTTTTGAAGTCGGGAGCCCGCCTGTATAACAGAGGAATACATTCAAGTTTTAACATCGGGAGCCCGCCCGTATAACAGAGGAATACATTCAAGTTTTGAAGTCGGGAGCCCGCCCGTATAATAGAGGAATACATTTCAAGTGTTGAAGTCGGGAGCCCGCCCGTATAACAGAGGTATTACAATTCAAGTTTTAGTTTTCAAATTCTTATTAAGATCCGGTAACATGTACCTAGTTTCCAAACTGGAGCAGAAATTTTTCTTTGTTTTTTCTATTTTGTGAAGTTAGGAGCCCGTCTGGATAATAGAGAAATACATTTCAAGTTTTGAAGTCAGGAGCCCGCCCGTATAACAGAGGAATACATTCAAGTTTAGACGTCGGGAGCCCGCCCGTATAACAGAGGAATACATTTCAAGTTTAGAAGTCGACAGCCCGCCCGTATAACAGAGGAATACATTTTAAGTGTTGAAGTCGGAAGCCCGCCCGTATAATAGAGGTATTACAATTCAAGTTTTAGTTTTCAAAATTCTTATTTATATCCGCTAACGTGACGCCCAGCCACCAAACTGGGGCAGAAAGTTTTCTTTGTTTTGTCTATTTTGTGAAGTCAGGAGCCCGCCTGAATAACAGAGGAATACATTTCAAGTTTTGAAGTCGGGAGCCCGCCCGTATAACAGAGGAATACATGCAAGTTCGAAGTTGGGAGCCCGCCCGTATAACAGAGGAGTACATTCAAGTTCAGCAGTTTGAAGAAGGGAAAACATCTCAGTTTATAATTCGAAGCGACAACAATGGATTTCACCGAGAGAACACAAGATCAAGTCTGAAGATATAGATAGGATTTCTGTAATGCATAGATCATAGCTTGTTTAGCTTCTTTTTATTTGGACGGTGTAATAAGGGGGTTCAGTAAGCAGTCGCAGCAGCAACAGTGAAATCACGGCTTTATGGTAGTCCAAGCTACCATACATTCCCGAACTACACTGCCCTGATTCCTTTTTAGCTAAGGATATGTAGGCAACCTCCGAAGCAGGGTGCGGTCAACTCTTTCAAAAATGCTTCACAACGGAGTGTTCAAACGGGCAAAAATTGCTCGTATCCGCTCACTTATCTTTGCCCGAAAACTCTTCTTGTTTCTAAGCAAAGAGGGGCAGCTGTGAGCATGTGATTTTTGCCCTGTATGAATTACTCCCAGAAATTCAAAACAAAATAATTCATTTCAGTATTTATAATTTTGTGGATTTTTGTGACATTTTTATGTTAATTGTTTGTATTTTGTCTGTGCATTTTAATTCATAAAATACAAAAATATCTCGCATCTTTGCATTTAGAATTTAACTTTGCATTATAGGATTAATTAACAAATTGGTTGTTTATGAAAAATGAAAAGTCAACAAATATAGTTTAATTTGCACGTTTAATCTTAGTTTTGATTTTTGAGTAGTTTTTCGTTAATTTATTTTTTTAATTAATTGTGTTAATTATCATTTTAGGTTTAATTAGTTTTTTTTTAAATTTTAGGAATTAATTTTGGTTTTAATCTAATCTAAAAATGAAAAAGAAAAAGAGAAAAAGAAGAAAGGAAAAAGAAAAAAAGAAAATGAAAGGAAATGGTTGTCTTTAATATAAGACCCAATTAATTGGGCCAGTTGCATTTGATGTGTTCAGGCCCAAAGCATTCATCTGCTTCTCAGCACCCGTTTGCCCCGCTCCAGCCCAATCCAGTGCTATAACCCGGTCCAAACCATTTAGGCATCAAGATAACTCAAACGACGTAGTATGGAGTCAAAACTACGTCGTTTTGAGTTCCAAGGTTTAAAATAGATCTTGACCCTTAATTATATCTCATCTAATGGTCCTGAAAGTATCCCCATTTTTAATTAAAAGTGTCCAAACCTCTCAGTTAAACCTACGACCAACCCACAGTACTTCATCTCCTTCTTTCATCCCTTTATCACAGATGAACCCTAACGCCGCCCTCTTCACCCACCGGCGGCTCCTCCACCAAACGGCCTCAAATTTACACCATGAAGCCCCCTCACCTCCCTCATAGGTATCCCCCAGCCCCAAGCATACCGCCAATGGTCCTTCAAACGTTCTCCTGTATAATGTTCCATCCCTGTCTAGGGTGAACCTAGCAGCCTTGGTTCGTAGAGCCCTCGATTCTTTGTGATCCGATGGGAGTTTTTCATTCTTCAAATAGTCGATATACTTGTTCCTCCAGTCCCACATCAAGCTTGTTGAATTTATTTCGGCGTGACCCTCTTCAACCACGGACCTTGATAACTGGACGACAGTCCCCGGGACGATGTCATTTTCTTCAATCGAGAATTACTGATTGGCGAGTGCATCGGCCTCGCTATTTTGTTCTCGAGGCACATGTTCCAGCGTCCACTCTTTGAAGCGGTTGACCACCTCCCTTCACTGTTCCCTGCACAAGAGATTAGGAGTTAGTTTTAAGAACCCAAACATGTTTGGGTCGCTTGTAGTAACCAAGAGGATGAATAAGAGCTCTCTTAGTCCATGCACGTAATGTTCGTTTTCTGTGAGTAGAACCTGATCCCTCTTTTGTGGTCACAGTTTCAGCAGCCACTTTATCTTTTGGTACTGATTGATTCTTGGCCTGGACACCTTCCTTGGGTGCCCAGTGTTCTCACATTGGGTACGAGGCCAGCTATCAGATGCAGTGGAGCTCTTACTATGAGGGTTGTAAGGAGCTTTCTTCCTTGGGAACCCTGCTCCCCATTTTTTATGACATTAGTGAACAAGGCAGGGGTAGCTTCTACGGACCAGGTCCACTTTAGAGACCTCTCAGGATCATTCATCATTTTTTCTAGATTGGCTTGGAGGAGCTCGTTTTTCTCAATTTCAATGCGCATCCTACATCTCAAGGCCTTCACTTCATCTTCAAGCCTAACATATTCCTCACTAACTATCTCCTTTCCTCTTTCAGAGTTTTCAGGTTTTGACTTAGTCAAGGGCTTTACTATTAGTTTCCCTTTGGTCAGCAGTTTTATAAGAGTTTCAATGGCTTTCTTTTGATCAAGTAATTACAGTCACTAAGTCTTTTCTAGTATGTTCATATTCTTCTAGTTCTAAGAACAAGGAATCCATATCCTCCGCAAGACTACAAAATACAGTAATTAAAACATCAGCTAAGCACTGGAGTTTTTTTGGAGAGTAGGATTTCAGATTTTTCTGAACATCCTGAAGTTTACCTCTTCGTTGCCATTGTCTTCATCATTGTCTGATTGAGCCATCAAAGCAAGCGTTGAGTCATATCCAATCTCCTCACCTTCAACTGCCATCGTAGAACTATTATCAGTATTAGATTTATCTTGTTTTACTTGAGTAGTTCCCTCATAAGATATTTGCAAAACCTCCCATATTTCCTTGGCAGTGTCACATGTAGAGATTCTGTTGTACTCTTTAGGTTCCAAACCATATACCAGAATTTTCTTGGCACGAACATTCTTCTCCATTGCTTTCTTGTCTACTTCAGTGTATTCTCCACTAGTCTTTTTTTGTTATTGAAAAAGGAAATTCATTTAGTACCTTGATTGGAACAAAAGGACCATCGCAGATAACATCCCAAAGCTCGCAATCCTTAGCCATGATGAAATCATGCATTCTAGCTTTCAGCCACCAATAGAATTTTCCATCAAGCTTGGGTGGGTGGTATATGGATTGACCTTCTTCAAAATTTAGTGGAGACGTCATGAGGATCCTTCCTAGGTGATAACCTGATAGGAGGAACCCCCTCTGATACTAATTGTTAATTTGTATGGGTCCACCAAATCATAGAGTACCTAGTCCTCTACAAGTTTCTGCTGAGAGCACTTAGTCAAACAGTAAGTAAATGAGGCAGAGGATTTTTACGTGAAAAAATCCCGCACAAGGGGATCAAAAACCACGACCTACTCCTGTAGGCTTTTAACTTTACTAACTTGTAATCTTACCTATTACAAGCCACTTTACAATACTTCCTATTGCAAAGGATTTACTCAACTAACTTGTGGTACCTTTACCACAAGCCACTTTGTGACTATCCTAGTTACAAAGGCTTTTTCTAACTTGTGATGCTATCACCACAAGCCACTTTGTAACTCTACGATTACAAAGACTTTTCCTTATGACTAAATCTAGTCACAACCTAAACTCAACGAGTTTAAGGATTTACAAGAGGATTCCTAATCAGTATGCTTCTAAGTAAACGATTTAGGAGATATAGTAAGTACAATAACAAGGTTACAACTCAACTAGGACAGCAACAATCAATCTTTTAGGAACTGGTTTGTAATGGCATTCAACCTTGATCTTCAAGCTTGAGAGAATAGTTTTTATGTGTCACGACCCCAGTTCGCCCTCCGTGAACATGTCGTGACGGCACCTAGTCCCTACGACTAGGTAAGCCTAACAATGCAGAAAATAAACCATAAATTTGCGGATGAATAATTAAAACTGATTTAGTAAAAATAAACATGTATTAAGGTGCCGTTCGGCACATACAATAACAACTCTCGAAGCTAACAAAAATTCTCAAAACCCGGAATCTCACAAATCACAAGCTAAGGGATACATAAGAGGCTCTGACTCAAGAATATCTATACAAAGGAAAAATACTGAAGGAACTATACTTATTACAGAAAGCTAGAAAGGGACTCCTTGGTCTACGGACGTAGCAGATATACCACGAAGTCTCTACCGATACGCCGCATTCCAATGCTGATAGAACTGAATGGGAGTACCTGTATCTTCACAACAAAAAATGTGCATGAGAGTAGCATGAGCACACCACAGTGGTGCCCAGTAAGTATCAAGACTAACCTCGGTGGAGTAGTGACGAAGAACAGTCAAGACACCTACCAGTCAATAAACAGTATAATCATAGGAATAGTGGAAACGATGTATAATTATGTAAAGACTGCATGAATGACTAAAAATGCTACAATTCACAATAAGGGAAAAAGGGAAATAAGTAACAACGAGAATAGAATAGATGATGATACGCATGACGACAGAATCACAATCCAAATCCTAAGGTCACCTCACAGCAAGGGGAAAACAAGTCAATAACTCATATCATACAATGATATTCACATAAGGTCTTATCCAAAACTTTCAACAATTTTACCAAAATCTCGGACAAACCACAACTTACGAAAACCCGGCATCTAAAGTCTAACACTTGGCATCCTGTGCCCCATTAATCTCACGGTCATGCTGACAACTAACTGGTTAACTGGGGACACTCTCACATATATAATGGGTAAACGAGGGCGTATTTCCACCCTTAGCAAAATCGGAAGGAATTCACCTCTAATGGGGTGTCCAACTACGTGTATGCTTGTGCAAGTGTGTTTAACTTCCACCAATTAGTAAGTATAAGAAGTGGAACGGCCAGCACCCGAAATGTTCGCACATGGATAGAATCAATGAAAACATCAGCTCAGAACACAATGAGTCTAACGTGGATCTCCCAGGATATCGTCCTGTAGTCCCAAACATAAATATGTGTGCTAGGGATCTCTTGGTATCCTCAATATATGTGCTGGGGATCTAGCGGGAATCGAACCCGCAGTCCCAAAGTAAATATGTAGGGGGATCTATAGGGAATCGAACCCGCAGTCCCAAAGTAAATATGCAGGGGGGTCTATCGGGAATCGAACCCACAGTCCCAAAGTAAACAAACAATGGGGAGCTACCAGAATCCCACATCCCTAGTCCCAATGTAAATACAAACCAACAACAAGAGAACAACAACATCCCGGCAAGGGAGTCAACAACAGATAAGAAGGGCCACGGAAAACCAAGAAGCACGATAACCTCAATAAAATATAATAAGTGCGTGATAGCTACACCGGTAACCACAACTATTGGACATGTAACAAATTTGCACGAAGTCACAGATGAACTTACAATCAAGGAGTGTCTGAATAATAAGGAAGTTAACATGAATCAAATAATTACCATTAAGGACATATTAATTAAACATAGGATATCTAACTTCTTTTCAATTAAGGCCAATGAATTACGTGAGAAGTAAAAATAATGATTTCCAATTAAAGACAGACAGTTAGAAAAGATAACGTGGCTGTATAAGGGTAAATGCCTTTAGTTAAACAAGTAAAAGTCAATTAGGCAACAAGAATAAACCAAAAGGGCAAGTAAGTTTCAAGTAAAAAATGTAGAGGTGAAACTAATAACAAGGAACTCAATCGCATCAAGAACAACTTCCTACTCAATGATTACAAGGATCTAAAAACCTAAAAGGGACAATTTTCCATAATTAAATCCGAGCACGCACTCGTCACCTCACGTACAAGGAATACAATCAACAGAGAAGACTCAAATCCTAAGGGGAAGTCCCCCACACAAGGTTAGGCAAGATACTTACCTCAAACCGGTTAAAATCAACTAGCAACCACGTTCTTTCCACGAGTACTCGACTCCAAATGGCCCAAATCTATTCAATTCAATCACACATTGTAAATAACATCTCAAGCAACTGATTCTACTATTAAATTCAAAGCTAAAGCGCGAAATTAGGTAAAATGACCAAAATGCCCCTCAAGCCAACGTCTCAGAACCGGATTAGTTTAACATTTTTAGAACTCTCGTACTCTCACGAGTCTAACCATATAAAAATCTCTCAAATCGGAGGTCAAACACCCCCTTAAAACTCAATAATTCGGTCTATGAAGTTCCACCCATTTTCATTAAAAATATGAAATTAAAGGATGAAATTAAGAGGAGATTCATGGAAATTGGTCTAAATCGAGTGAGAAGCACTTATCCAAGTCACCCAGGTGAAAATCCCTTCAAAAATCGCCAAGACCCGAGCTCTAGAAGTCAAAATGTGATAAAATGGTAAAACCCTCGAATTTGGGATTAAATTCTGACTGCCCAGTGATTTGTGCTATGCGATCGCGGGCCAAACAATGCGATCACATAGAAGGAAAAATATTGTTGCCAAATTTGTGCTATGCGATCGCGGGACAACTATGTGATCGCATAGAAGGAAAATATTGATGCCCACATTTGTGCTATGCGAGCGCGGGACAACAATGCGATCGCATAGAAGGAAAATATTGATGCCCAATTTTGTGCTATACGATCACGGGACAACTATGCGATTGCATAGAAGGAAAATATTGATGCCCAAATTTGTGCTATGCGACCGCGGAACAACAATGCGATCACATAGAAGGAAAATATTGATGCCCAAATTTGTGTTATGCGATCGCGGAACAACAATGCGATCGCATAGAAGGAAAATATTGATGCCCAAATTTGTGCTATGCGATCGCAGAAAAACAATGCGATTGCATAGAAGGAAAATATTGATGCCCAAATTTGTGCTATGCGATCGCGGAACAACAATGCGATTGCATAGAAGGAAAATATTGATGCCCAAATTTGTGTTATGCGATCGCGGAACAACAATGCGATGGCATAGAAGGAAAATGTTGATGCCCAAATTTGTGCTATGCGATCGTGGAACAACAATGCGATCGCATGAAAGGAAAATATTGATGCCCAAATTTGTGCTATGCGAACGCGGAACAACAATGCGATCGCATAGAAGGAAAATATTGATGCCCAAATTTGTGCAATGCGATCGCGGGACAACAATGCGATCGCATAGAAGGAAATACCAGATAGCAGAACATCAGTTCAAACATAGGGAAAAATGACCCGTAGCCCATCTGAAACACACCCGAGGCTCCCAGGACCCTGTGTAATCACACACACAAGTCATATAACCTAACACGGACTCGCTCGAAGTTTCAAATCACTTAAAACAACATCGGAACGACGGGTCAAACCAAAAACCAAGCTTATGAACTTTCAAATCTTGAAATATCGAATCTCATGCCGAAACCTATCAATTCAACTCGGAATGACGCCAAATTTTGCAGACAAGTCCAAAATAACATAACGGAGCTGCTCCAACTTTCGGAATCGCATTCCGACCCCGATATCCCAAAAGTCAATTGTGGGTCAAACTTCTTCATTTTCCAACTTCAACTTTCGCCGAACTGCCTCAACTCACCCTGCGGACCTCCAAATCTGAATTCGGATGCGCGCCTAAGTCCAAAATCGCCATACGAAGCTGTTGAGGTCATCCACGACCCATTCCGGGGTCGTTTACCTAACAGTCCAATTCCGGTCAACTTTTTACCGTTCAAACTTCCAAAACAAGGTTCCTTCTCCCAATTTGACTCTAAACCATCCGAAAGCCGAATTCCACCATGCACGCAAGTCGATAATCATATTCCGAAGCTGTTCCAGAACTTATGCCGCTGAAAAGAGTTTAATTTTCCAAAACGACCGGTCGGGTCATTACATTATGTTTTTTGCAAGAGGCTTGAATGAGAAACAGAAACCTTCCAGTGATGTCCTTGTATAAAGCTTCATCGGGTACATCTTGATCACATCACTTGAAGTGATGTGAGTGCTTTGTTTGGTTAGAGAATGAGTAGGCTGACAGTGTATTGCAGTGCGGCAGACAGTGTTGTCAGTCACTTCAGTTCCAACTGTGTCCAAATAGCTTTTACTGCTATATAGGAACCACAAAAGCATCAGGTCCTTGTTTGGTTCCTTGCTTTTGCATCTGTAGCAGTTCATCTTTAGGTCAGATTGTTGCAGCAATCCAAAGTAGGTCAGGTTCCCTATCTGGTTCTTAACAGTAAGTTTGTTAGATCATCAAAATATAAGGCAAGACTATTTAAGATCTATCAACATACTTCTCCAAAAAGAGAACGGAGAACTGCTGCTAGGTAAGGGGTGCTGCACCAATAGGCCTACGCCTCTCATAAGCCTCCCACCAAGTGAAGGCAGCTCCAAAAAACTAAAAAGTAGTGAAAGTGACCCCGCCGGTCTCTAGAATACCCGTTGTACGAAGAATCCTCTGACACTTGTCCAAGAAACCTTGGGCATCCTCACCCCCTATACCACTGAAAGTCGGAGGCTGAAGTCTACCAAACCTCTCCAACCTGCGTTGCTCGTCCTCTGGCATAACAGGAGCTACATAGTCCTGAACAACTGCAATCGGCTAGGCTGGAGGTGCCCCCGGTGTCTGAAGTCCCTACACGACCTGCTCAAGTGTGCGAGCGGCGGGAGTCTGAGTGCCTCCCCCGGCCTGAGAAATAGCTTTGGCTGTAGTAACTGAGACCGCCTGAGCTAGGCCAGTGCATACTGATAGAATCTGAGCCAGGACCTCCTGAAGACCTGGAATCACAATGGGCACAGTTGGTGCTGCTGGAGCATCCACAACTGAGACCTGATTGTGAACTGGGACGGCTGGTGGATCTGCAGGTGCTGCCCTAGCTGCTGTGCGGGCTACACCCTTGCCCCTACCACGGCCTCGACCGCGTCCTCAGCCTCTAGTGGCCCCAGGTGGTGGTACTGGTGGTCGACCATCCTGACTGGTAGCATGTGTTCTCACTATCTGTAAGAGAATAGAATAACAGAGGTTTAGTACTCAGATCAACAGATTCGCACGATAAGAATTTCAAGAATATGAAGATTTCCTAAAGGTTCTGCAGCCTCCCGAGGATAAATACAGACGTCTCCGTACCAATCCGCAAGACTCTACTAAACCCGTTCATGACTCGTGAGACCTATGTAACCTATGCTCTGGTACCAACTGTTCACGACCTAAACCAGACCCGGTCGTGATGGCGCCTATCATGAAACAAGGTCAGCCGACTCAAACCCCCAAACCAATTAAATAGTTATAATAATTCATTTTAAGTCATTAATAAGCTATAAATCCCACAACATAGAGTAGAATAGAACAATGCGGAAACAGACAAAGCCCGACATTGGGGTGTCACCAGTCATGAGCATCTAAAAAATCCGTCTAAGAGTATGAAAGGTCTACACAGTCTAGTACAAAGCTAGTACAAAGGAAAGTAAAGGTAGGAAGAAGAAGCACTGGGATGCGAACGCCGGGCAGCTACCTAGTCAACTCCGATCAAGCCTGCGGTGGAAGCAAATCAGCCCTCGCTAGCGTGACCCGAGACTCCTGAATCTGCACACAGGGTGCATGGAGTAATGTGAGTACGCCAACTCAGTAAGTAATAAAAGTAAAGGCAGCTGAGCGATAAGAAAACACGTAAAACACCAAAATGCTACAACAAGGCAGTATAAAACCAGAACAATGCAATAAAATAGTAAGAGCTCGTAGAAATACCTTAGTTTAGTAAAAACCTCTTTAAAACATATTTTAGCAGTTCAAATGAGTGAATGAAAATAGGGGGAAAAGATAGAAACATAAATCAGCCCCTCGGGCAACATACCAATAGAACTAGCCCCTCGGACTATCTCACAATCACTCGTATCAGCCCCTCGAGCAATAACATCGAACAACATTAGTCCCTCGGTCTATATCACATCTCACACTGGGTACCCGCACTCAATAGGGGTGTACAGACTCTGGGAGGGGCTCCTTATAGCCCAAGCGCAATATCAAGCCATATTGTGGCATAATCAAACATGCACTCGACCTTATAATAAGCCACCTCGTGGAATAACAAATCAGTCCCTTGGCCTCATAATCATAAATCAGTACAGCAGCCCAATCCCATAATAACCTCACAACACAAGTCCTCGGCCTTACTCAGTCATAAATATCTAAAAGCCACTCGGGCATAGTAAAAATGATACTGAGCCCATAATATCATTTAAAATATCAAAACGGAGTAAACATGACTGAGTTATGGAAAACAGTAGAATACAACATGACTGACTACAAATATGAAGTCAAAACAGTAAGGAATAGTAGTAAAAATCCCCTAAGGGTCCAAAACAGTTGGCACGAGGACCAGATATGGCATTCAGCCCAAAACATGATGATAACAAACAATTTTCAATCAAATACGCGGTTAAACAATCATACGGGACAAACTAAGTCATAATCCCCAATGGTGCACGACCCCACACTCGTCATCTAGCGTGTGTGTCACCTCAAAGTAGCACAACAACGTGAAAGCCGGGGTTTCATACCCTGAGGACAGCATTTACAATCATTACTTACCTCAATCCGGTCCAAACTCTAGCCCGCAATGCCTTTGACACTCGAATCGGCCTCCGGATGCTCCAAATCTATCCAAAAACAGATTTATACCATCAAAATATGCTAAGGGAGCAAAGCCCACTCGAAAATAACCAATTTACATAAAAAATTCCGAAATTGGCCAAACCCAACCCCCGAGCCCAGGTCTCGGATTCTGACAAAAATCACAAAACTAGAATCCTTAGTCCCTCACGAGTTCATACATATCAAATACATCAAAATCCGACCATAAATGACCCCTCAAATCCCTAGATTTAGGTCTCCAATTTTCAAGCCCTAACTTCCACTTTTAGGCTTTAGATTCCATAAATTCCATGTTTAATTAGGTAGAAATCACATTAGGATCGAGTATTAAGTCCATAAATCTTACCTCCAAGTGTTTCTCCTTGATTCCCTCTTCAATCCTCTTCAAAAAGCTCTAAAATCACTCAACAATGGTAAAATATGGCCAAAAATCGTGAAAGGGGTCTTTTAAACATTCTGCCTAACTTTTAAATTTACTTAATCGCGATCGCGAAGCACAAGCTTCACTGACTCCAAATTTACTCTACGCGAACGCGTCATCTCCCAGGCGAACGCGATGCTCAGACATCCTACGCCTACGGGATCACGAACAAGGGACTGCGTCCGCGATGCACAAACTCGTGGTCAACCTCTGGTTCACTTAACCTTATGCGAAAGCAACCTACCACACGCGTTCACAAACAACAACCTTATAGCCTCACGCGATTGCAACTCCAACTACGCGAACGAGAAGAACAACCTGGACTGCCCCCTACAAATGCTCTACGCAATCACGAGCCTCCTCACGCGATCGCGAAGAAGGAAAACCTGCAACAGAACTGAAGCAAAAATCTGCAACTTCTCAACATGCAATTTGATCCGTTTAACCACCCAAAACTCACCCGAGGCCCTCGGGACCTCAACCAAACCTGTCAACATATCCCATAACATCATTCAAACTTGTTCCAACCTTCGGAACGCTCAAAACAACATCAAAACACCAAATTTACATCGGATTCAAGCTTAAGAATTCCAAAAACTTCCAAATTCCGCTTTCGATCAAAGAGTCCATCAAACCTCGTCCGAATGACCTGAAATTTTGCACACACGTCATAAATGACACAACAGACCTACTTTAACTTCCGAAATTCCATTCCGACCCCTATATCAAAATCTCACCTATCAACCGGAAAATGCCAAAATTTCAATTTCGCCAATTCAAGCCTAAATCACTCCGGAGCTCCAAAACACATTCCAATCACGCTCCTATGTCCCAAATCACCTCCCGAGATTCACATAAGTCAACATCCGGTTGACTTTTCCAACTTAAGCTTACTCAAAAGAGACTAAGTGCCTCAAACCTTACCAAAACCTCTCCAAACCCGAGCCAATCAACCCGATAACACATAATCAGCTGAACAAGACAATAAGAAGCAAAAATGGGGGAAACGGAGCGATAACTCATGAAACGACCGGCCGGGTCGTTACACCCCACCCCACCCAAACACACACATTTTATCACTAGTTATGTTATGTTGATTACAAGTAGGGTATTGCATTTTTGTATTTTTTTCCAGCTTTCACCTGCATAGCTAATTGTTTTGGCTGCTATAGTGCTTATACATCATTATACACTTTTATACACTTAATATAATATTATCTAAATTTTAATGAATTAAATCTCTATTAAACTAAAACGACTTATACAGGCAGCGAATAACTTTTTTATTTTGTATTTTTCTTTATTATATCATCCAGTATTTAGTATTATTACATTGTTAATATATTTATATTTTCATTTTTTAATTATAACTAATTATAAGATATCTATATTTATTAATTCAAATAAAGTAACCAATATATATATATATATATATATATATATATATATATATATATATATATATATATATATATATATATATATATATATATGCTAGTTTTTGTTTTTATTTTTTTTTGTTTTTATAGATATTTAAATTTAAAAATAATAATTAATTATATATAGATGGTAGTTTTTTATTTTTTATTCTTTTCGTTTTTTATAAATATTTAAATTAAAAAATAATAACTAATTATTAACTAAATAACTAATTAGTAACTAATTATTAACTAAATAACTAATTAGTAACTAATTATGCCATGTGGCTTTTTTTAAGGATGCCACTTGGCTTAAGGAGAGGGCTTTGTCCTCTCCTTTTAATAATATATAGATAGATTGATATAGATATAAATTCTTGCAATCATTAGTTTTTCCACTAAAAAAATATGTCAAACAAGCACCATCAAATGAATAAACTATTGAAAAAAATGTAACATAGTCATTCTTACTCTTTCATAAAAAGAAAAAAACAGAAAATGAAAAAAAACAAATATTTATCTAAACTAACCCTGATAAGGATTGAAGACCCAAATTTGAAGTCCCAGGTGAAAAATGGATTTGTTTTGTTGTTTAAATTATAGCATTCGAAAAAACCGAATATTACATAGCTAAATGTATGGGGTATTAGAACATCTAATTAATGCGACAACAGCAAATCACTTTAAAGTTGCTCAGCTGTTTACTCCACTACACGAATATTCACTCAGAATATATTCCCTCATCATTACACAAAATCATGAACCACTGGAAAACCGTTTCTCCACCGCCTGAACACCCCCACACAGCCAGAAAAGCCCACTAAACCACCACATTCTCAGCCGCCGTTAGAAGCAGCAACCACCAGTCACTTCCCCTGTTTTCATTACACCTCTTCTTCTCCACCAGTTAGTTTCCACCTCCAAAAAAACCCTCACTCCACTCACCTGACAACCCTATTCTCCGGTAATTTTCATCTCCAGCGGCTGTCGTTGACATTTCCACAAACACGTACATTACATTCATTTTACAGCATCAGGACAATACTCTAGGCCCTTCCCACGGAGAATCACTTTCCTTCGTTGTTCTTCTTAGAGAAAATTCAAGCAATCACCACTTCACACGTAGAAAATCTTTCACAGCAACGTACGCCCTTTTCACTATTGGCCATCCTTCAATATCCCAATAGAGTCCATACGCCTGAATATCGACTGACGTACTCACAAACATCGCCTAGACAATTTCCAGCATTGGTTACTCCATTTCATCAACAAAAAAGGGGTTGGTCACTCATTTCCGGCGGGATTTCCGGTCAAGCTCGCGGTCATAGTTCGAATTCCTGTCAAGTTCCGGTACAACGCCAGATTTCTAGAGTTTAAAAGGGCTTCCATTTTTAACACACTAAGGAAGCTGATATTTTTTTTTAAAAAATACAAAAAATAAAGGTAATCGCAAACCTGACCAAGTAGGTAAAATTCTCATTTGCATAAGAAAATTGAAGTTAAATTCATTGTCGTCTTACTCTTCCTAGCTAGAAAGATGATTTTGAAAAGAACTTATTGTAGATCCATGAAAGTTTTGAGAAATGCATGTGGACTTAATATAATTAAAGAGTTGAAAGCATATTTAGCCCAATCTAAATAACTAATAATTTTCTTTGACGGCATTTGTTTAGCTATGGTAAACAAAAAAAATTCAAGACATGTGAAAAATTGATAATTAGCTGATTTCAAGTGGAGATGTAATAAAAAGTCCTATGACTAAAACACTAAATAATGAGTAATACAATATCAATATGCAAGAAACAAAAAGAGGAAAAATTAAAAATTAATGCAAAATTAAAGAAAGATAAGTCATATTTAAGACTGAATCGAGAAAGTATTTTCAATTGTAATGAGAAAAGTCATATACTGCATAATAATACATAACTAAAATCTTAAACATATTAATATTTTTTTATGTGGTAGATTTTAATATGGCTTATTGCATATTATACCAAAGTGATCTTTCCTTCAAAGACCCCCTATTAAAAGACATAGATTGGAAAATGGATCCTATGTGATACTTATTCATAATGATCTTAATGCATAATTCTCAGACAATGGTTAAAAGGAGAAAACTAAAGAATGTATATTTCAACTTTTTTCGAGGAAAGTAAATGGTCCACTATATGAAGAAGAAATATTCCTGGAAGCTTTTCCTATTTTCATAGCTGATTGATTTGCTTAATTTAAACCATATTAAAATTACAATTACGATACATATTTGTGATAACTTTCATATTATTCTATGTAGTTGAAGTGCGAAGTGAGAAATATCGTTTCATGACCAAGATGTCTGTTTGATGGGATTATAATTTCATTCATATTCGTGTTTTTATTAATCTCAAGCTTGACATATCTTTTTTGATTTATCTCTTTCTAAATTTTCATCTATTGTATGGTAATACTAAAGTTTGATTTGTATTTCTTATAGTTCTATAAATGATAACATATATAGATGTCCTAATACATATAGATTAGAAATATTTTACTAATTACAAAAAAAGGGTATATACTATTATCTTCAAAACATATTGCTAGTTGAGTGTTGAAGTGGTATGAAATTGTTGTTTGGTGCAATAATTTCACGTTCTGCTATATTTGTAACAAAAAAAAAGAGAAGAAAAAAATAAATTAAACAAAGTAACAGATGAACAAGAGAATAAGAAACGACAATGAAAAAGAAAAATTAGTGCATTGTGTAGTAGTAGCAACATAAAAATTCAAACTTGAGAAAATAATTTAGTCAAAGTTAAAAAGTAAGATTGAAAATCCAAAAAATTTCAAAACAAAAACAAGAAGAGGTACATCATAAAATTGAGGTTAATCATTATCTCACGTGGGATTATTTTTGAAGAAATCAATATTAACATAAACACAATATTATATTGCTCTCTCACGGTTGACAAACAGGAGGAGTTGAAGATTTTAGTTTATGACAGATGATAGACAAATAACAAATCAAACTATTAATATTGTGTATAAATAATTTTTCATAATTTCATTTGAGACTTCATTGAATCTATTTTTCATCTAATTATTATGTATTATTTTTTGTTTTAATTGGTCAATTTAAATTATTTGTATAAAAAACTATATATTTTTATTTTATGTTTCATATCATTCAAATGCTATAGCGTTAAAGTTAATATATTTTTGAACTTTACAACAACAACAAAAAAAAATCCAGTGATTCCCACAAGTGGGGTCTGGGGAGGGTGAGGACATCCTTACCCCTACACTACCCTGGAGGGCAGAGAGGCTATTTTCGGAAGACGTTCGGCTAAGAAAAAGATAAAAAGAAGTAATGACAACAAGTATAAATAACAACAAGATAAAAAAAGGGCCGAAGCCAAGGTAGCAATTAAACGGTAGTAATAGCAATCTAAGAATAAAAGGATAATAAACTAACACTAATGTTTTAGAACTAAAGAAGACAAAGGAAAACACTCGACTACCCACTAACCTTTTACCCTAATCGTCGATCTCCACACCATCCTATCAAGAGTCATGTCCTCAGTAAGCTCCAGCTGCGTCATAACTCGCTTAATCACCTCTCCCCAAGACTTCTTTGGCCTACCTCTACCTCTCCTCTGACCCGCCAATGACAGCCTCTCATACCTCCTGACTGGGGCATCTGTGCTTCTCTTTTTAACATGTCCTAACCATCGAAGTCTCGCCTCTCGCATCTTATCCTCCAAGAGGGGCACTCATACCTTTTCCCGAATAACTTCATTCCTAATCTTATCCAACCTGGTATGTCCACACATCTATCTCAACATCCTCATTTCGGCTACTTTCATTTTACTTCTTGACCGACCAACACTCTACCCCATACGACATGGTCGGTCTAACCACTACTTTGTAGAACTTACCCTTAAGTTTCAATGCCACATTCTTATCACACAAGACACCGGAAGCGAACTGCTACTTCATCCACCCTGCTCTAATACGGTGCGTGACATCTTCGTCATTTTTTCCATCACGTTGTATTATAGACCCAAGATACTTGAAATTCTCTCTCCTGGGATGACTTGTATATCAAGTTTCACATCCATGTCCGCTTCCAGGGTAACGTCGCTGAACTTGCACTCCAAGTACTCCGTCTGCTCAACTTGAAACTTTTAGACTTAAGAAGTGTGTCTCCAAATCTTCAGTCTCTCGTTAACGCCACACCATGTCTCATTAATCAAAACTATATCATCAGCAAATAACATACACCATGACACCTCCCTTTGAATGTGTCGCGTCAATGCGTCCATCGCCACAAAATATAAGAACGGGCTAAGGGCTGATCCTTGATGCTACCCCATCACAACCGGGGAGTTTTCTAAGTATCCTTCTGTTGTTCTCACTTGTGTCTTAGCTCGGTCATACATGTCTTTTATTACCCTAATGTATGCTATAAGCACACCTTTAGCCTCCAAACACCTCCATAGGACCTCCCTCGGGACTTTGTCGTATGCTTTTTAGATCAATGAACACCATATGTAAGTCCTTCTTTATTGGGCTATATTGCTCCACCAATTTCCTCACCACATGAATGACTTCCGTAGTCGAACGACCCGACATGAAACCGAACTGGTTCTCGAAAATAGACACATTCTTCCCCACCCTCCCTTCACCACCCTCTCCCAACCTTTCATCGTATGAATTAGCAGCTTGATACCCTTATAAATGTTGCAATTCTGGATATCACCCTTGTTCTTGTACAACAGAATCATCGTACTCCACATCCGCTCCTCAGTCATCTTCGTCGTCCTAAAACAACCTAGAGAGCCATTCTAAGCCTGCCTTACCCGCGCTCTTCCAAAATTCTACAGGGATTTCTTCTGGCCAGATAGCTCTACCCCTGCTTATCCTACGCATCGCATCCTCGACCTCCCCCACTCTAATGCGCCTATAGAACCCAAAATCGTGATGACTCCCGGAGTGCTCTAAATCTCTAAGCACAATGTTCCTATCTCCCTCTTCATTCAAGAGTTTATGGAAGTATGACTGCCATATCTGCGCCTCATCCATCAAAACTCTACCCTCCTCGTCTTTAATGCACTTCACTTGATCCAAATCAGGAGCCTTCCTTTCTCTCACTTTGGCCAGCATGTACAACTTCTTATACCCGCCTTTTCCCCAATCTCCTCATACAAACGTCCCAACCCCGCAGTCTTAGCCTCAATAACCGCTAACTTTGCCTCCTTCTTAGCCTTCTTATACCACTCCCTATTAGCCCTCATCTCCACCTCATCTACGCTCTCTACTAGCTTCAAATACGTCGTTTTCTTGGCTTCCACTTTTTCTTGGACCTCTTTATTCCACCATCAGTCCCCTTTATGGCCACCAGAGAAGCCCTTCGAGACACCTAACACCTCTCTCGCAGCTCCTCTAATACAATTCGCAGTCGTGGTCCACATACAATTCGCGTCCCCACTACTCCTCCAGGCCCCCATAGCCAGTAGCTTCTCCCCCAACTCCTAGGCTTTGTCCTTAGTCAGTGCACCCCATCTGATCCTAGGTAAACCAGCCACAACCCTCTTTTTTCTCATCCGCATGATTGCCAAGCCCATAACCAATAGCCTATGTTGGGTCGTGAAATCCGTGCATAAACCTCTATCACACCTCCTGAGTAGTAGATAATCAATCTAGGTCTTGGCCACCGTACTTTGGAAGGTGACCAAGTGCTCCTCCTTATGAAAACACGAGTTAGCAATCACCTAATAAAATGCTTTAGCATAATCTAACATCAAAGTAGCTCCTCCATTTCTGACGCCAATACTGAAGCCGCCATGCACCCCGTCATAACCTCCAGACGATGGCCAAATGTGGCCATTAAAATCTCCTCCTATGATAAGCTTCTCGGTGTGCGGAATTCCCAGCACCAACCCATCTAAGTCGTCCTAGAAACGCATTTTAATTTCCCCGTCCAAACCCATCTGAGGCGTGTAGGCGCTAATTATGTTAAAGGTACATCCTCCAACAACTATCTTAATAGCCATTTATTCACCGTTCTAAATTATCTCAGAGCTTCTAGCAGAGAGATTGAAGAAGATTATTGGCAAGGTGGTCTCTTCCCATCAAAATGCATTCATAAAACACAGACAAATCACAGATGCCTCACTGATTGCCAATGAAACCCTCGACTGGAGGATTAAAAGTCGTGAACCTGGTGTGATGTGCAACCTTGACATAGAAAAGGCATTCGACCAGCTAAATTGGTCCTACCTCATCTCTATTCTTAGGAAAATGAGATTCGGAGACAGATGGATAAGATGGATCGGATTCAGCATCTCAACTGTGAAATACTCAGTGATAGTCAATAGGGGTCCAGTGGGTTTTTTCTCTCCTCAAAAAGGGATCAGACAAGGAGATCCCCTCTCCCCCTTTTTGTTCATTATAGCAATGGAAGGACTGAGCAAAATGTTGGATAAGGCCAATCAATTGCAGTGGATTCAGGGCTTCAAAGTGGGTACTAACATCGGAAACTCAGTCACAGTGTCACATTTGCTATATGCTGATGATACACTCATCTTTTGAGCCTGCTACATCACAACTTCTGTATTTGAATTTGACACTTCTCCTCTTTGAAGCACTATCAGGTCTACATATCAACATGTTGAAAAGTGTCATGTACCCGGTCAATGATGTGCCTAACCTGGAAGTTCTGTCCAACATTATGGGTTGTACAATTGGGTCTTTTCCCACCACCTATCTAGGTCTCCCTCTTGGTGCCAAATACAAGAACACTGAAATTTGGAATGGGATCATTGGAAAGTTTGAAAAGAGATTGGCAGCTTGGCAGATGCAGTATCTCTCCATGGGAGGGAGACTAACTCTCATCAATAGTGTCCTTGATAGCATCCCCACTTACTATATGTCATTATTTCCCATCCCTAGCTAGGTACTTAAGAAACTAGACAAGATCAGGAGAGACTTTCTCTGGGAAGGAAACAGCAGCTCCCACAAATATCATCTCGTCAAGTGGTCCAAAGTCACACAATCAAAAAGCAATGGAGGGCTGGGTATTAGAGATTTGGCCTCGCACAACAAAAGTCTGCTCATGAAATGGCTATGGAGGTTCGGTACAGATGAGTCAAGCCTTTGGAAAGAAGTAATTCTTGCTAAACATGGTAGAAGGGACAACTGGAGAACAAATACATCTACGTCATCTCATGGGGTTGGCCCTTGGCAGCACATCAGCAAGTTGGGAAATGAATTTTTTGAGCAAGTATCTTTCAAGGCTGGGAACGGTCTGAACATTAGTTTCTGGAAGGATAAATGGTTAAACAATATTCCACTCATGGAGGTCTATCCAAATTTATTCCAGATTGCACAAGATAAGAACTCTTCTATTGCTCAAAACAGATGTGGAAACAGTTGGAATGTATTATTCAGAAGATATGTTCAAGATTGGGAGTTAGATAGTGTGTTAGAATTACTAGCTAGCCTGGAGAGGTGCACCATTGATGAAACCAAAGCCGACAGACTAAGTTGGGGAGACAACAAACTTTTCACTATGAAGGAATGCTACCAGCTTTTAAGTTCTCAGAATCAGATAATTGATTCCTGGCCTTGGAAGCAAATCTGGAAGACCAAAATGCCTACAAAGGTCATCTGCTTCAGCTGGATTGCACTTAAGGAAGCATGTTTAACACAAGACTATCTCAACAGACGGGGTTTTAAATTGGTAAATAGATGCTATATGTGTCAAAGCAGCTCCGAGTCAGTCAGCCATCTGTTTTTGCATTGTAGAGTGGCCAGCGATCTATGGAATATGTTCTATTCTCTCTTTGGCATTCAATGGGTCATGCCACAGCATGTTGGTGAAGCATATGCAAGCTGGAGCCTATGGAGAGTTGAAAAGACCATCAAGAAAATCTGGGTGATGATCCCTGCAGTTATTTTTTGGTGTTTATGGAATGAAAGGAATCATAGATGTTTTGATGGAATCTCAACTCCAACGCACTCTCTTAAAGATAGATGTCTGATTAATCTTTTTTGCTGGAATAACTTAACTCCTGCAATTAGCTTTGATCAATTTTTTGATTTTGTTAGTTCCCTGATGATGTAAAGGGGCTAACAAACTAGTTTCTTGGAGCTCTAGAGCTTCTGTTATTTTTGTAACTTCGCATCTTCTTGATGCCTTTTATTAATGAAACACCTTACTTCATCAAAAAAAAAAAAACCTCTACCACTTGCTCTCTAAGGTCCCTATCAACTAAGATACCTACCACATTCTTCCCTTCATCCCCCCTAGTACCACAACTTATACCCATCAACATCCCGTGCCTTAGTCCATACCCATTTAGTCACCTGGACACAAGCTATATGATCTTGCTCTTCTGAAGAATCTTCACTAACTCTATGATCTTCCCCGTCAATGTCCCTATATTCCATGATCCAACTCGCAGCCTAGAGGTTCCCTTACCTCCTTACTACCTTCAGCCCTCGCCCCACCCGAGGACATGGCCTTACTCTATCATTGCTCACCACAATCACTATAGTCTAAGGGATATTAATCACTTCAAATTAATGCAATATTCCTAGTCATAACACAAGGCAATAATACCGGAAGTGCTACAAAAGTAAAACAGGGGGGACACAAATTCCTAAAATCAAGAGACACCGCAAGAATGGGGGACACAAGACAAAGCGATACTCCGAATAACCAGTAGAAACGATGAATAACAAGTCGAGGATGCTACTCAATCACAAAAAAAAAGTAACCAAGTAAGAGTACAACCACATGCAGGCAGACAGTAAACGAATTAAAGAAACAAGAGGGATAACGATGTAGCTCAATACCGGAACTGACAAATACCAATTCAAGAAAGTTAGAACTAGGAATCAATTCGGGGTTGTCTAAACAGTGATGCCTCCAAGAAGTGGTCGGATGTCAGCAGTTAACTTATCCCACGTGCTGCTTCTCGCTCCAGTCACCGGCGCGCGCGCTCCACTCGCCGCCGGATGCCACCGAAAATCGGTACTCTGCGCAGATCTGGTTCGGCCGGCGCATACTCCGACAAAGCGAATAGAGGCAAATCTTGACCGGAAAAGGGGTAGAGAGAGATACATGGTAGAAAATGGACGAAAAGA